>NC_092037.1:61450482-61750482 GCF_003086295.3 Arachis hypogaea
TTGCACTCTCCTTTTGGATTCTCTTCTGTATTGTTTGGAAGAGTGCTTGGAGGGAGTTCAGTAATTTTCTTACTCAGCTGACCCACTTGTGCCTCCAAGTTTCTAATGGAGGACCTTGTTTCAGTCATGAAACTTTGAGTGGTTTTGATTAGATCAGAGACCATGGTTGCTAAGTCAGAGTGGCTCTGCTTAGAATTCTCTGTCTGTTGCTGAGAAGATGATGGAAAAGGCTTGCCATTGCTAAACCTGTTTCTTCCACCAGTATTGTTGTTGAAACCTTGTTGAGGTCTCTGTTGATCCTTCCATGAAAGATTTGGATGATTTCTCCATGAAGGATTATAGGTGTTTCCATAGGGTTCTCCCATGTAACCTCTTCCATTGAAGGTTTCTCAGGATCATAAGCTTCTTCTTCAGATGAAGCATCCTTAGTACTACCTGGTGCAGCTTGCATTCCAGGCAGACTTTGAGAAATCATATTGACTTGCTCAGTCAATATTTCGTTCTGAGCCAATATGGCATTCAGAGTATCAATCTCAAGAACTCCTTTCTTCTGATTCGTCCCATTGTTCACAGGATTCCTTTCAGAAGTGTACATGAATTAGTTATTTGCAACCATTTCAATCCGTTCTTGAGCTTCTACAGGCGTCTTCTTCAGATGAAGAGAGCCTCCAGCAGAACTATCCAATGACATCTTGGACAGTTCAGACAGACCATCATAGAAGATACCTATGATGCTCCATTCAGAAAGCATGTCAGAAGGACACTTTCTGATCAATTGTTTGTATCTTTCCCAAGCTTCATAGAGGGATTCACCTTCCTTTTGTCTGAAGGTTTGGACTTCCACTCTAGCTTACTCAATTTTTGAGGTGGAAAGAACTTTGCCAAGAAGGTATTGACTAGCTTTTCCCAAGAGTTCAGGCTTTCTTTAGGTTGTGAGTCCAACCATATCCTAGCTCTGTCTCTTATAGCAAAAGGGAATAACATAAGTCTGTTGACCTCAGGGTCAACCCCATTAGTCTTGACAGTGTCACAGATTTGCAGGAATTCAGCTAAAAACTGATGAGGATCTTCCAATGGAAGTCCATGGAACTTGCAATTCTATTGCATCAGAGAAACTAATTGAGGCTTAAGCTCAAAGTTGTTTGCTCCAATGGCAGGGATAGAGATGCTTCTCCCATAGAAGTCGGGAGTAAGTGCAGTAAAGTCACCCAGCACCTTCCTTGCATTGTTGGCATTGTTGTTGTTTTCGGCTGCCATGTCTTCTTCTTTGAGGATTTCTGTTAGGTCCTCTACAGAGAATTGTGCTTTAGCTTCTCTTAGCTTTCGCTTCAAGGTCCTTTCAGGTTCAGGGTCAGCCTCAACAAGAATGCTTTTGTCTTTGCTTCTGCTCATATGAAAGAGAAAAGAACAAGAAAATATGGAATCCTCTATGTCACAGTATAGAGATTCCTTGATGTGTCAGAGGAAACGAAAAATAGAAGGAAGAGGTAGAAGAATTCGAACTTATCAAGAAAGATGGAGTTCGAATTGTGCATTAAGGAAGAGTGTTAGTCCATAAATAGAAGGATGTGAGAAGAGGGGAAGAAATTTGCGAAAATTAAGTAAGTGATTTTAAAAACATTTTGAAAAAATACTAATTGATTTTCGAAAACTAAGAGTGAAAAAGAAATCAAGTGATTTTTGAAAAAAATTTTGAAATTAGAAATTAAAAAGATATGATTGAAAACTATTTTGAAAAAGATGTGATTTAAGAAGATATGATTGAAGAGATATAGTTTTAAAAAGATATGATTGAGAAGATATGATTTGAAAAACAATTTAAAAAGATTTGATTTTGAAAATTAATGACTTGGCTAACAAGAAAAGATATGATTCAAACATTAAACCTTTCTCAACAGAAAAGGCAACATACTTGAAATGTTGAATCAAATCATTAATTGATAGCAAGTATTTTTTGAAAATGGAAAGAAATTGATTTTGAAAAAGATTTGATTGAAAAGATTTGATTTGAAAAAGATTTGATTTTGAAAAATTTTGAAAACTTGAAAAAAATTGGCATTAAAAACAAAATCTTCCCTCTTGTGCCATCCTGGCGTTAAACGCCCAGAATGGTGCACATTCTGGCGTTTAACGCCTAAAACTCACCCCTTTTGGGCGTTAAACGCCCAGCCAGGCACCCTGGCTGGCGTTTAAACGCCAGTTTTCCTTCTTCACTGGGCAATTTGAGCGCCCAGCGTTTTCTGTGTAATTCCTCTGCAGTATGTTCTGAATCTTCAATTCTCTGTATTATTGACTTGAAAAGACACAAATTAAAAAATTTTTGGATTTTTAATAATGAGGAATAATCAAAATGCAACTGAAATCAAATAAACAATGCATGCAAGACACCAAACTTAAAAGTTTGTATACTATTGACACTAACAAGTTGAGAATGCATATGAGAAACAAAAAAAACACTCGAGACAAGAGAATTTAAAGATCAGAACAAGGAAATCATCAAGAACAACTTGAAGATTAATGAAGACACATGCATGAAATGCAAGAAGAATAGAAACATGCAATTGACACCAATCTTAAAATGAGATATTAGACTCAACAAGAAACATAAAATATTTTTTTATTTTTATGATTTTGTAACTTTTTTGGTTTTTTCAAAAATTAAGTGGAAAAGAAAATAAAGATATCAAAATTCTTAATGAGAATTCCAGGAATCATGCAATGTTAGTCTAAAGCTTCAGTCTAAAGGAATTAGACATGGCTAGCCAAGCTTCAGCAGGACATTGCATTCAAGAGCTAAATTGATGAAAATCAATCAGCTTTGGTGATGATAAGAATATCACCTTGAAACAATAGAATTCATTCTTAAGAACTCTGAAGAAAAATACCTAATCTAAGCAACAAGATGAACCGTCAGTTGTCCAAACTCGAACAATCCCCGGCAACGGCGCCAAAAACTTGGTGTGTGTAAATTGTGATCATCAATGGTGCCATCAACATGGTACGCACAATTGTAATCTCAACTCGTTATCACAACTTCGCACAACTAACCATCAAGTGCGCTGGGTCGTCCAAGTAATAAACCTTACGCGAGTAAGGGTCGATCCCACGGAGATTGTTGGTATGAAGCAAGCTATGGTCACCTTGTAAATCTTAGTCAGGCAGATTCAAATGGTTATGGATGATATATGAATAAAGCATAAAGATAGAGATACTTATGTAATTCATTGGTGAGAATTTCAGATAAGCGAATGGAGATGCTTTGTCCCTTCCGTCTATCTGCTTTCCTACTGTCTTCATCCAATCCTTCTTACTCCTTTCCATGGCAAGCTGTATGTAGGGTTTCACCGTTGTCAGTGGCTACCTCTCATCCTCTCAGTGAAAATGTTCTACGCACCCTGTCACGGCACGGCTAATCATCTGTCGGTTCTCAATCAGGTTGGAATAGAATCCAGTGATTCTTTTGCGTCTGTCACTAACGCCCAGCCTTCAGGAGTTTGAAGCTCGTCACAGTCATTCAATCATTGAATCCTACTCAGAATACCACAGCAAGGTTTAGACCTTCCAGATTCTCTTGAATGCCGCCATCAATTCTAGCTTATACCACGAAGATTCCGATTAAAGAATCCAAGAGATAAATATTCAAGCCTTATTTGCTTGTAGAACAGAAGTGGTTGTCAGGCACTCGTTCATAAGTGAGAACGATGATGAGTGTCACATAATCATCACATTCATCATGTTCTTGGGTGCAAATGAATATCTTAGAACAAGAACAAGCTGAATTGAATAGAAGAACAATAGTAATTGCATTAAAACTCGAGGTACAGCAGAGCTCCACACCTTAATCTATGGTGTGTAGAAACTCCACCGTTGAAAATACATAAGAACAAGGTCTAGGCATGGCCGTGAGGCCAGCCCCCATGATCTAAGATAGCATAAGACTAAAGCTAGCTACCAAGATAAGAATACAATAGTAAAAAGTCCTATTTGTAGAGAACTAGTAGCCTAGGGTTTACAAGGATGAGTAAATGACATAAAAATCCACTTCCGGGCCCATTTAGTATGTGTTTGGGTTGAGCATTGAAGCATTTTCGTGTAGAGACTTCTCTTAGAGTTAAACGCCAGCTTTTGTGCCAGTTTGGGCGTTAAACACCCATTCTTGTGCCAATTCCGGCGTTTAACGCCGGGCAGTTTTGAGCTGATTTGGAACGCCGGTTTGGGCCATCAAATCTTGGGCAAAGTATGGACTATTATATATTGCTGGAAAGCCCAGGATGTCTACTTTTCAACGCAGTTGAGAGCGCGCCAATTGGGCTTTTATAGCTCCAGAAAATCCACTTCGAGTGTGGGGAGGTCAGAATCCAATAGCATCTGCGGTCCTTTTCAGCCTCTGAATCAGATTTTTGCTCAGGTCCCTCAATTTCAGCCAGAAAATACCTGAAATCACGGAAAAACACACAAACTCATAGTAAAGTCTAGAAAAGTGAATTTTAACTAAAAAATAATAAAAATATACTAAAAACTAACTAAAACATACTAAAAACGTACTAAAAACAATGCCAAAAAGCGTATAAATTATCCGCTCATCACCTGGTCTGTTTTAGTTAAAAACAGGAAATCGATTTAACCGGGTTCACAATTTACTGGTGCAGCTTAGCACCAGCACTCCCTAATGACTTTAGCAATGCTAAGGCTTCATCATACATGTTCTATTCTCGTATTAAATATGTTACTAGTGTCATTTATGCTAGTAGCTCAGAAAAGAATTTTTAGAGATGTTTTTACAAGTGTTCCAATACATCTAGTTTTAGTAGTTGTACACCAGAGATATTTTAATATTATTTTAATCCACCTCCAAGAAAACCAATCACAACTCACCATACACCCCCAAAACCCCCAAGGCTGGTTCATTTTCACTTTGTGGCCGAAACTTCCAAGAGAGAAAAAGAGAGAAAAGTTCTTAGTTCCAAATCTTCAAAGCTTGATTTCTGCTGTACTAATACTCAAATCAAAATTCCAATACGACCAAAATGATCCTCCCTTCTTTCTCTACATGATCATATGACTTATCAAGGCTGGAATCAAGGTGATTGGCTGCACCATCTCCCTTTTGCTTCAGTTTCAAGGAAACATGCTTAAACATGTGTTTTCTTGATGTTCTTCCTTAGGAATCATGCTTAACTTGACTTGAGGGACAAGAAACATTAATTTCCAACAACTCTAAGGTGAGAAATCCTTTCCTAACGTGATGAGTGAGATTTGGTCAGTTGAGGGTTTTTGGATTTAAAGTTGTTCTTGATGTGATTTTGGAGGAAAAAGTGCTTAAGGACCACCTGAAAGTCTAACCAAATTAGGAGTAGCAAAACCATGTAGGGTTTAACAGAATTAATCTTGATTAATTGTGTTTGAGTTGTGTAATAATGATATGGTTTGGTTATGCTTGAAATTGATGGTTTATATGAGTGATTCTTGTTGAAATTTTGGTGAAAATTTGATGAAATTTGATGATATTCAACTTTGAACTTATGTTCTTCATGGATGCTGGAAAAACGAAACCCTAGGCCCTAAATTGGGGTTCAATTTGTGTTAAAACAGTGTAGAAAGGATGGGATTTTTGTGGCTGGGAATTTTTTTTGAATTATGGTAAAAATCGGTTGCTAAAAAGACTGAAAAATGGGTGAAAACAGAGAAAGATTCTGAAGAATTTATGAAGAACACAAAGAACACTTTGAGTGTGATGAAGAACATGGAAGAACAGGCCTTACATCTTGAAACGGCCAAGGAAGTAAAATTTTTTGTTTTTGGGGGGTTATTTGGTAATTTCGAAAAGTTAGGGTGGTTAAAGTAGAAATATTAAAAGTTACGGGTGGTAAAAAGTAAATTTTTAAAGGTTAAAACTTAAAGTGGGGTAATTTTCAAAAATTTAATAATAAAATATTAAATAATAATAATTAAATAAAAAAATATTTTAATAAAAATAATAAAATAATACAGAAAAGGCAGTTTTCCGTAAAAGCTTTAGAAATACAACTTCAAGCTCAGAATCTCATAATAACCTTCATAAAAAACTTAGAGAGTGGTAAAAATATATTAGTGAGATAAAGACAAAGGAAAGATAAAAAGTTAAAGAAGAGATAAAAATCAAAGGAAAAGTCTGTAAAGTTTTAGTGACAGAAAAATGGACAGAGATTAGTGAACGAACTAGGACAACATAGTTAGTCCTTGAGTTGCGACTAGGGTTAGGTATTATATGAAAAGTTAAACTGTTTCAGTATAGACTTAATGATCCTATACTTGGGACAGGCTAACTATTCATACCGAAATTTACATAAGCTTTAAATACATACGTTAAGCAGAAAAATCAGAGCAGAGTAAAGAAACACAGAGAACAAAGTAATCAGAGTAAAGTAAAAAGATAAAGAGAAAAAGAGTAATATAGATACAGAGAAAAGAGTAATCAGAGAAAAGTATAGAGATACAGAGAAAAGAGTAACCAGAGCAGAATAAAGAGATACAGAGAAAAGAGTAATCTGATACAGAGAAATGGTTTGAGTTAAGATGTTGTAAAAGTAAAAGCTGTAGAGTTTGTATAGCATGATTGAACAGAGAAAGAAAGATGTACTGCATAAGAATGTGAAAGTGATGATGAATAATGAGGATGATAATGAATGATGATAATCAGAATGATTATGTAAGAATCTGCTGCAGAGAGGCAGTTAGATAGATGGTGTTACAACTACTGAGAGGGCTTCCCTGGGATACTTAGCTATAATGCTATTCTGTAAGTCAGAGGACTCTTACAGAGGTATCAAGAAAACACAATTAGCATACACTCCTGTAAGTCAAAAGACTCTTACAGCGAGTGTGTGTGTGTGTTTGCACTCCTGTAAGTCAAAAGACTCTTACAGTGAGTGTGTTGAGCAGATATATGCTAAATAGCTCCGCCATGCAAGTCAAAGGACTCTTGCAGTGGGTTGCTAGTGCCGCCCTGTAAGTCAAAGGACTCTTGCAGTGGGTTGCCTCGCAAGTCAAAGGACTCTTGCGAGGAGCATTGCCAACAGGGAAGCCTTACCTGGTCAAAGGACTCTGGGTAGTCGGGAGCGGGTATGTAACCAACAAATACGCTCATTACCTGCACTAGGGCTAGACATGCATCATACTTGGTTGTGCTTTTCTTCTGTTATGTTTGTTGTATGAACGTATGCTTTCTTTGTTTGTATTCTATTCTTTGTATTTGTGTTTTATTTTCTTGTATTCTTTTGTTTGTATTCTGCTTTCTGTTTTCTCTATTTTCTTTATTTATCTGTGTCTTCTGTTTACTACTTCACTGTATTCTGCTATTCGTCTGCGAGAAAACACAGAATTAATGAACTTAACTAATAACTCCGGCGCTAGTAAGAACTCCCCAATTCTTACCCCTTCTCTCTCCTTCCCCCTTCAGATGGAAGTAAGAGTACCTTACCATAGTTCGTTGATGATGGTTCTGCAAAGAGGATTCCGCTCTAGATAGTCTTCTGAGTATAGGGTGAATTTCGTTCTCTATTTATATGTATATACTGTGAGACCAGCCAATGTCTGTACCCTGTTTGTATGTGAACTTTAACCTAAATCCTATGTACGAGACTCCTGTTGTGTGGCTATTTTATGAGCTACCAGAGAGACGTCATATGGCAATGTCTGATCGTGTAGAGGAGTAGCAGATGATGTTCTACCTTTTGATGACGTTCCACCCGACTTGTGTTTTGAAGACTTAAAACGTACTTTCCCTCACTTTAGTAGCTTAGAGGGACTAGGCAAGTATAGAGTCTAGGCTAGCCTGGGTGCCTGCTTAAGGACTTCTTGAACAGGTCAGGGCCTGGGATGTTGTATGTATATACATGTATATAGTTATTATCTAGCTATATCTAGGGGTGTTCTAACTAAAAGTCTATACTTAAATAAAGGCTAGATCACTGAATGTTGTTAACTGTTTGTGATATATTTATGTGTGGTTGTTTATAACTGTTTTATCTGTTATGAGTTGTGAATTGATTAAGAATGATTCCGTCTATTAATCCAAACATTTTCAAAAAAAAATACCTCGCAAATTGACTACATTTTTAACAACGAATCAGGCTCATATGATAAATAATAGATAATAATAAGGAATACAAATTGGTAGCACTCAGTTTTCGATATGATCTAGACATATTAAAAATTGGGTCGTTACAATTTGGTATCAAAGTAGTTCATTCCCAGTAGAGCCTAGGGAGTGGATTGACTATGCTTTACTGCACTCTACTTGTGTGTCTCATGCCGTTAGGGTATCTTTAAGATATATTTGGCATGAATGTCTATGAGCGCTCATTCTGGGAATGTTCGTGCTTAACTTGAGATATTAATATTGATCACCTTAATGTTGATTGATTGGTGCGGATAAGACCTCAATGACTGTGAATAGGCATGGTTTAATCAAGTTCCGAATGAGGAATCGATGTGAGCCACAGCTATCTTCATAGCTGTTATGTCCATGGCTCTGAGCCAATGACTATTTGAGATTTGGGTGTTGTAGGGAACGGATCGATCTTTTCGTTAGGATGGCTTGAAGGAAAAAGATTGCTTGAAGATGGATTCTTACATATGGCTAAAATTTTGAGGGTAAAATTTTCTTTTAGGAGGGTAGAATGTAACAATCCCGTTTTTCGAGTACGCGAGATCTTTTCTGAAGGCACGAATTTCTTTAGAAGATTAGTAAAGGGAACACCTCTACTGTATCATCAAGCATCTCAATCCTCATTGTCATTATGTCATATTTAAGCTAGAACCTCTTTTGGGGCAAGCTCGACAACGCAATCACGAAGAACCTAGTTTTTGAACCGTATCGATTGGCAGTTTTGATTCTGATATTCGTAAGTAGTCTCAGTTTGACGAACCAGACTCGATTCATGAGAGAAGAGATATACTAGTATAATATTATCATTAAATTACAATTAGAAGATGCTTGAGTGATATTATAAGGTTACCTGGTCTGTTTTAGTTAAAAATAGGAAATCGATTTAACCGGGATCACAGTATATTGGTGCAGCATAGCACCAGCACTCCCTGATGACTTTAGCAATGCTAAGGCTTCATCATACATGTTCTATTCTCATATTAAATATGTTATTAGTGTCATTTATGCTAGTAGCTCAGAAAAGAATTTTTAGAGATGTTTTTACAAGTGTTCCGAGACATCTAGGTTTAGTAGTTGTACACCAGAGATATTTTAATATTATTTTAATCCACCTCCAAGAAAACCAATCACAACTCACCATACACCCCCAAAACCCCCAAGGCTGGTTCATTTTCACTTGTGGCCAAAATTTCTAAGAGAGAAAAAGAGAGAAAAGTTCTTAACGAAATTAGGAGCAGCAAAACCAGGTAGGGTTTAACGAAATTAATCTTGATTAATTGTGTTTGAGTTGTGTAATTATTATATGGTTTGCTTATGCTTGAAATTGATGGTTTATATGAGTGATTCTTGTTGAAATTTTGGTGAAAATTTGATGAAATTTGATGATATTCAACTTTGAACTTATGTTCTTCATGGTTTCTGTAAAAACGAAACCCTAGGCCCTAAATTGGGGTTCAATTTGTGTTAAAACAATGTAGAAAAGATGGGATTTTAGTGGCTGGGAATTTCTTTTGAATTATGGTAAAATCGGTTGCTGAAAAGACTGAAAAATGGGTAAAACAGAGAAAGAATCTGAAGAATTTATGAAGAACACGAAGAACACTTTAAGTGTGATGAAGAACATGGAAGAACAGGCTTTAGATCTTGAAAAGGGCAAGGAAGTAAAATTTTTGGTGTTTGGGGGGTTATTTGGTAATTTTCAAAAGTTAGGGTGGTTAAAGTAGAAATATTAAAAGTTACAGGTGGTAAAAAATAAATTTTAAAGGTTAAAACTTAAAGTGGGGTAATTTTTAAAAATTTAATGATAAAATAATAAATAATAATAAAATATTAAATAATAATATTTAAATAAAAATAATATTTTAATAAATATAATAAAATAATACAAAAAAGGCAGTTTTTCATAAAAGTTTTAGAAATACAACTATAAGCTCAGAATCTCATAATCACCTTCATAAAACACTTAGAGAGTGGTAAAAATATATTAGCGAGATAAAGACAAAGGAAAGATAAAAAGTTAAAGAAGAGATAAAAATCAAAGAAAAAGTCTGTCAAGTTTTAATGACAGAAAAATGGACAGAGATTAGTGACCGAACTAGGATAACATAGTTAGTCCTTGAGTTGCGACTAGGGTTAGTGAAGAGAAGAACTTTGCGTGGTCTAAGAATCTTTACAATTTGGTACTCGTTGCAAGTATAGCTCCTAAACCAACAGAAGTCCTTTCTTACAAACGTTTTGGTTGTCACAAGTAACAAACCCTTTTTAAAATTGATAACCGAGTATTCAAACCTCGGGTCGTCATCTCAAGGAATTGCAGGGAGGTATGTTCTTATTATTGGTTATGGATTTTGTAAATTGGGGTTTTGAAAGTGAGGAACAAGTAAATTAAATGACAAATAAAATAAATAATTAATTATAAAATAAACTCTTAGCAAGATATGAAAATTCGGAAGTCCTATCCTAGTTACTCCTATGAGAATGGAAGTTAATCCCACTTAGTTAACCTTTGCGTAAGCAAGGGAAAGCCAAGTGAACCAATTGGTTAGATTTCCCAAGTCCTAGCCAACTCCTAAGGAAAGACTAGAGTTAGTAGAATTCCAATTAATCAGCCGACATAACAATCAATCCTGAATAGTTGATAACTTAAGAGCTTCCAGTTAATCAATTAAAGCCAATAATATAAAAAGCTAAATAAGAATCTTAGATCTGAAATACCTCAATTGCATTAATAAGAGAAAATCAATCTAAACATAAAGAATTCATAAGTCAATATGACAACATAAGTAATTAAATGAGAGCATTAAAGTATCTGAAAGTAAAAGAGAAATATAAAGTAAAAGAAATATTGAACCTGATGAAGAGTTGAAATCCTAAATCCTTTAAGAGGAATCCTAATCCTAAAACCTAAGAGAGAGGAGAGAACCTCTCCCTCAAAACTACATCTAAATCATGAAAAGTAACTAATTGGCGAGCCCCCTTTTTTCGGATGCATTCCCCCACTTTATAGCCTCTAATCTGTGCTTTCTGGGCCGAAAACTGGGTCAGAAACAACCCAGAAATCATTAATTTTGAAATCTGGTACGTACAGGTCGTGGGAAAATGACGCGAAAGCGTCGTCCACGCGTTTGCGTGGGTTGAGATTCGCAGATGCGATGCGGGCACGTCATTCACGGATCTGCATCGCCTAACTTCGAGGAAGCTATGGCAAATTATATATCGTTGCGAAGCCTCAGATGTTAGCTTTCTAACGCAACTGGAACTGCATCATTTGAATCTCTGTAGCTCAAGTTATTGCCATTTTAGTGCAAGAGGGCAGGCTGACAGCTTTGCAGTTCCTTCAACTTCTTGTATTCCTTCCACTTTTGCATGCTTCCTTTCCATCCTCTAAGCCATTCCTACCCTATAATCTCTGAAAACACTTAACACACATATCAAGGCATCAAATGATAATAAGAGAGGATTAATCATAGCAAAATTAAGACCAAAGAAGCATGTTTTCAATCATAGCACAAAATCAGGAAGGAAAATGTAAAACATGCGAATTTAATGAATAAGTGTGAGTCTAGTGGATAAAATCCACTCAATTAAGCATAAGATGTACCACGAAATAGTGGTGCATCAGTTAGGTATTATATAAAAAGTTAAACTATTTCAGTATAGACTTAATGAACCTATACTTGGGACAGGCTAACTATTCATACCGAAATTTACATAAGCTTTAAATACATACGTGAAGCAGAAAAATCAGAGCAGAGTAAAGAAACACAGAGAACAGAGTAATCAGAGTAAAGTAAAGAGATAAAAAAGAGTAATATAGATATAGAGGAAAGAGTAATCAGAGAAAAGTATAGAGATACAGAGAAAAGAGTAACCAGAGCAGAATAAAGGGATACAAAGAAAAGAGTTTGTAGAGTTTGTAAAAGTAAAAGCTGTAGAGTTTGTATAGCATGATTGAACAGAGAAAGAAAGAGGTACTGCATAAGAATGTGAAAGTGATGATGAATAATGAGAATGATAATGAATGATGACAATCAGAATGATTATGTAAGAATCTATTGCAGAGAGGTAGTCAGATAGATGGTGGTACGACCACTGAGAGCGCTTCCCTGGGATACTTAGCTATAATGCTATTCTGTAAGTCAGAGAACTCTTACAGAGGTATTGAGAAAACACAGTTAGAATACACTCTTGTAAGTCAAAGGACTCTTACAGTGAGTGTGTGTGTGTGTGTGTGCACTCCTGTAAGTCAATGGACTCTTACAGTGAGTGTGTTGGGCAGATATAAGTTAACTAGCTCCGCCATGCAAGTCAAAGGACTCTTCAGTGGGTTGCTAGTGCCGCCCTGCAAGTCAAAGGACTCTTGCAGTGGTTTGCCTCGCAAGTCAAAGGACTCTTGTGAGGAGCACTGCCAACAGGGAAGCCTTACCTGGTCAAAGGACTATGGATAACATCGGGAGCGGGTATGTAACCGACAAATGAGCTCAGTACCTGCACTAGGGCTAGACATGCATCATACTTGATTGTGCATTTCTTCTGTTATGTTTGTTGTATGAACGTATGCTTTCTTTGTTTGTATTCTATTCTTTGTATTTGTGTTTTATTTTATTGTATTCTTTTGTTTGTGTTTTACTTTCTGTTTTCTCTATTTTCTCTATTTATCTGTATCTTCTATTTACTACTTCACTGTATTCTGCTATTCATCTGCGAGAAAACGCAAAATTAAAGAACTTAACTAATAACCCCGGCCCTACTAAGAACTCTCTAGTTCTTACCCCTTCTCTCTCCCTTCCCCTTCAGGTGGAAGTAAGAGTACCTTACAGTAGTTCGTTGATGATGGTTCTATGGTGCACGAAATTGTGATCATCAATGGAGCCATCAACATGGTACGCTCAATTGCAATCTCAACTCTTTATCACAACTTCGCACAACTAACTAGCAAGTGCACTGGGTCGTGCAAGTAATAAACCTTACGCGAGTAAGGGTCGATCCCACGGAGATTGTTGGTATGGAGCAAGCTATGGTCATCTTGTAAATCTCAGTCAGTCAGATTCAAATGGTTATGGAGGATTAATGATCAAAAGATGAATAAAACATAAAATAAAGATAGAGATACTTATGTAATTCATTGGTGAGAATTTTAGATAAGCGTATGAAGATGCTTTGTCCCTTCCGTCTCTCTGCATTCTTACTGTCTTCATCCAATCCTTCTTACTCCTTTCCATGGCAAGTGGTGCACGAAATCACAATCACACTTTTGTAATTCCGCACAACTAACCAGCAAGTGCACTGGGTCGTCCAAGTAATACCTTACGTGAGTAAGGGTCGATCCCACGAAGATTGTTGGCTTAGAGCAAGCTATGGTTATCTTGTAACTCTTAGTCAGTATATCAATAATTGTTAGATTTAATTGTAGAAAGTAAAAGAACATGAAATAAATACTTGTTTTGCAGTAATGGAGAACAGGTTGAGGTTTTGGAGATGTTCTATCTTCTGAATCTCTGCTTTCCTACTGTCTTCTTCTTCATGCATGCAAGGCTCCTTCCATGGCAAGCTGTATGTTGGGTTTCACCGTTGTCAATGGCTACCTCCCATCCTCTCAGTGAAAATGTTCAACGCGCTCTGTCACAGCACGGCTATTCATCTGTTGGTTCTCGATCATGTTGGAATAGAATCCAGTGATTCTTTTGCGTCTGTCACTAACGCCCCACAATCGCGAGTTTGAAGCTCGTCACAGTCATTCAATCCTTGAATCCTACTCAGACTACCACAGACAAGGTTTAGACCTTCCGGATTCTCAAGAATGCCGCCATCAATTCTAGCTTATGCCACGAAGATTCCGATTAAGGGATCCAAGAGATATCCACTCAATCTAAGGTAGAACGTAGGTGGTTGTCAGGCACACGTTCATAGGTGGGAATGATGATGAGTGTCACGGATCATCACATTCATCAAGATGAGAAACAAGTGATATCTTAGAATGGAAGCAAGCATGATTGAATGAAAAACAGTAGTAATTGCATTAATCCATCAAGACATAGCAGAGCTCCTCACCCCAAACCATGGGGTTTAGAGACTCATGCTGTAGAAGGTACAGTATGAAACGTGTAAAGTGTCATGAGGTGAAGATACAATGTCAAAAGGTCCTACTTATAGTGAACTAGTAACCTAGGATATACAGAAATGAGTAAATGACGTAAAAATCCACTTCCGGGGTCCACTTGGTGTGTGCTTGGGCTGAGCATTAAAGCTTTCATGTGTAGAGACTTTCCCTGGAGTTAAACGCCAGCTTTTGTGCCAGTTTAGGCGTTTAACTCCAACTTTTGTGCCAGTTCCGGCGTTAAACGCCGGGAATTCTGAACCTGATTTGCAACGCCGGTTTGGGTCATCAAATCTCGGGAAAAGTATGGACTATTATATATTTCTGGAAAGCCCAGAATATCTACTTTCCAACGCTATTGAGAACGTGCCAATTAAGCTTCTATTGCTCCAGAAAATCCATTTTGAGTGCCGGGAGGTCAGAATCCAACAGCATCTGCAGTCCTTTTTCAGCCTCTGAATCAGATTTTTGCTCAGGTCCCTCAATTTCAGCCAGAAATTACCTAAAATCACAGAAAAATACACAAACTCATAGTAAAGCCCAGAAAAGTGAATTTTAAATAAAAATTAATAAAAACATACTAAAAACTAACTAAAACGTACTAAAAACACACTAAAAATAGTGCCAAAAAGCGTATAAATTATCCGCTCATCACAACACCAAACTTAAATTGTTGCTTGTCCCCAAGCAACTGAAAATTAATAGGATAAAAAGAAGAGAATATACAATGAATTCCAAAAATATCTATGAAGATTTGTATTAATTAGATGAGCGGGGCTTTTAGCTTTTTGCCTTTGAACAGTTTCGGCATCTCACTTTATCCTTTGAAGTTTAGAATGATTGGCTTCTATAGGAACTCAGAATCCGAATAGTGTTATTGATTCTCCTAGTTAAGTATGATGATTCTTGAACACAGCTACTTTATGAGTCTTGGCCGTGGCCCAAAGCACTCTGTTTTCCAGTATTACCACCGGATACATCCATGCCACAGACACATAACTGGGTGAACCTTTTCAGATTGTGACTCAGGTTTGCTAGAGTCCCCAATTAGAGGTGTCCAGGGTTCTTAAACACACTCTTTTTTCTTTGGATCATGACTTTAACCACTCAATCTCAAGTTTTCACTTGACACCTTCACGCCACAGGCACATGGTTAGGGACAGCTTGGTTTAGCCACTTAGACCAAGATGTTATTCCTGTAGGCCCTCCTATCCACTGATGCTCAAAGCCTTAGATCCTTTTTATTATCCTTGCCTTTTGGTTTAAAGGGATATTGGCTTTTTCTGCTTGCTCTTCTTTTTTTTTTTGAATTCACTGTTTTTTCTTGCTTCAAGAATTATTTTTATGATTTTTCAGATCCTCAGTAACATGTCTCCTTTTTCATCATTCTTTCAAGAGCCAACAATTTTAACATTCATGAACAACAAATTCAAAAGACATATGCACTGTTCAAGCATACATTCAGAAATCAAAAGTATTACCACCACATCAAAATAATTAATCTGTTATAAAATTTGAAATTCATGCAATTCTTCTCTTTTTCAATTAAGAACATTTTTCAATTAAGAAAGGTGATGGATTCATAGGACATTCTTAACTTTAAGGCATAGAGACTAAGACACTAATGATCATAAGACACAAACAGAAATAAAACATAAAGCATAAAGAACAAGGAGATTAAAGAACGGGTCCACCTTAGTGATGGCGGCTTGTTCTTCCTCTTGAAGATCTTATGGAGTGCTTGAGCTCCTCAATGTCTCTTCCTTGCCTTTGTTGCTCCTCTCTCATGATTCTTTGATCTTCTCTAATTTCATGGAGGAGGATAGAATGTTCTTGGGGCTCCATGATGAGCGGATAATTTATACGTCTTTTGGCATTGTTTTTAGTATGTTTTTAGTATGTTTTAGTTAGTTTTTAGTATATTTTTATTAGTTTTTAGTTAAAATTCACTTTTCTGGACTTTACTATGAGTTTGTGTGTTTTTTTGTGATTTCAGGTATTTTCTGACTGAAATTGAGGGACCTGCGCAAAAATCTGATTCAGAGGCTGAAAAGGACCGCTGATGCTGTTGGATTCTGACCTCCCTGCACTCGAAGTAGATACTCTGGAGCTACAGAAGCCCAATTGGCGCGCTCTCAACTGAGTTGGAAAGTAGACATCCTGGGCTTTCCAGCAATATATAATAGTTTATACTTTGCCTGAGATTTGATGGCCCAAACCGGCGTTCCAAATCAGCTCAAAACTGCCTGGCGTTAAACGCCGAAACTGGCACAAGAATGGGAGTTAAACGCCCAAACTGGCACAAAAGCTGGCGTTTAACTCCAAGAGAAGTCTCTACACGAAAATGCTTCAATGCTCAGCCCAAGCACACACCAAGTGGGCCCGGAAGTGGATTTTTATGTCATTTACTCATCCTTGTAAACCCTAGGCTACTAGTTCTCTACAAATAGGACCTTTTACTATTGTATTCTTATCTTGGTAGCTATCTTTAGTCTTATGCTATCTTAGATCATGGGGGCTAGCCTCACGGCCATGCCTAGACCTTGTTCTTATGTATTTTCAACGGTGGAGTTTCTACACACCATAGATTAAGGTGTGGAGCTCTGTTGTACCTCGAGTATTAATGCAATTACTATTGTTCTTCTATTCAATTCAGCTTATTCTTGTTCTAAGATATTCATTTGCACCCAAGAACATGATGAATGTGATGATTATGTGACACTCATCATCATTCTCACTTATGAACGAGTGCCTGACAACCACTTCTGTTCTACACGCAAACAAGGCTTGAATGTTTATCTCTTGGATCCCTTGATCGAAATCTTCATGGTATAAGCTAGAATTGATGGCGGCATTCAAGAGAATCCGGAAGGTCTAAACCTTGTCTGTGGTATTCTGAGTAGGATTCAATGATTGAATAACTGTGACGAGCTTCAAACTCATGAAGGCTGGGCGTTAGTGACAGACGCAAAAGAATCACTGGATTCTATTCCAACCTGATTGAGAACCGACAGATGATTAGCCGTGCCATGACAAGGTGCGTAGAACATTTTCACTGAGAGGATGGGAGGTAGCCATTGATAACGGTGAAACCCTACATACAGCTTGCCATGGAAAGGAGTAAGAAGGATTGGATGAAGACAGTAGGAAAGCAGAGAGACGGAAGGGATAAAGCATCTCCATTCGCTTATCTGAAATTCTCACCAATGAATTACATAAGTATCTCTATCTGTATGCTTTATTCATATATCATCCATAACCATTTGAATCTGCCTGACTAAGATTTACAAGGTGACCATAGCTTGCTTCATACCAACAATCTCCGTGGGATTGATCCTTACTCGCGTAAGGTTTATTACTTGGACGACCTAGTGCACTTGCTGGTTAGTTGTGCGAAGTTGTGATAAAGAGTTGAGATTACAATTGTGCGTACCATGTTGATGGCGCCATTGATGATCACAATTTCGTGCACCAAGTTTTTGGCACCGTTGCCGGGGATTGTTCGAGTTTGGACAACTGACGGTTCATCTTGTTGCTTAGATTAGGTATTTTTCTTCAGAGTTCTTAATAATGAATTCTAGTGTTTCAAGGTGATGTTCTTATCATCACCAAAGCTGATTGATTTTCATCAATTTAGCTCTTGAATGCAATGTCCTGCTGAAGCTTGGCTAGCCATGTCTAATTCCTTTAGACTGAAGCTTTAGACTAACATTGCATGATTCCTGGAATTCTCATTAAGAATTTTGATATCTTTATTTTCTTTTCCACTTAATTTTCGAAAAAACCAAAAAAATTACAAAAAAAACCAAAAATATTTTATGTTTCTTATTGAGACACTAGTCTTATTTTAAGTTTGGTGTCAATTGCATGTTTCTGTTCTTCTTGCATTTTTCATGTGTCTTCGGTGATCCTCAAGTTGTTCTTGATGATTTACTTGCTCTGATCTTTAATTCTCTTATTTTGTGTGTTTTGTTGTTTCTCATATGCATTCTCAACTTGTTAGTGCAATAGTATACAAACTTTTAAGTTTGGTGTCTTGCATGCTTTGTTTATTTGATTTCAGTTGCATTTTGATTATTCCTCATTATTAAAAATCCAAAAAAAAATTTTAATTTGTGTCTTTTCAAGTCAATAATACAGAGAATTGAAGATTCAGAACATACTGCAGAGGAATTACACAAAAAAAGCTGGGCGCTCAAAATGCCCAGTGAAGAAGGAAAACTGGCGTTTAAACGCCAGCCAGGGTGCCTGGCTGGGCGTTTAATGCCCAAAATGGGTGAGTTTTGGGCGTTAAACGCCAGAATGTGCACCATTCTGGGCGTTTAACGCCAGGATGGCACAAGAGGGAAGATTTTGTTTTTAATGCCAATTTTTTTTAAGTTTTCAAAATTTTTCAAAATCAAATCTTTTTCAAATCAAATCTTTTCAATCAAATATTTTTCAAAATCAATTTCTTTCCATTTTCAAAAATACTTGCTAATAATTAATGATTTGATTCAACATTTCAAGTATGTTGCCTTTTCTGTTGAGAAAGGTTTAATGTTTGAATCATATCTTTTCTTGTTAGCCAAGTCATTAATTTTCAAAATCAAATCTTTTTAAATTAGTTTTCAATCATATCTTTTTAATTTCTTATTTCAAAATCTTTTTCAAAAATCACTTGATTTCTCTCCCACTCTTAGTTTTTGAAAATCAATTAATCTTTTTCAAAATGTTTTTAAAATCTTTTTAATTTATTTTCAAAAATTTCTTCCCCTCTTCTCACATCTTTCTATTCATGGACTAACACTGCTCCTCAATGCACAATTCGAACTCCATTTTTCCTTGATAAGTTCAAATTTTCTATCTCTTCCTTCCATTTTTCTTTTCCTCTGACACCTCAAGGAATCTCTATACTGTGACATAGAGGATTCCATATTTTCTTGTTCTTTTCTCTTTCATATGAGCAGAAGCAAAGACAAAAGTATTCTTGTTGAGGCTGACCCTGAACCTGAAAGGACCTTGAAGTAAAAGCTAAGAGAAGCTAAGGCACAAATCTCTGTAGAGGACCTAACAGAAATCTTCAAAGAAGAACCCATGGCAGCCGAAAATAACAACAATGCCAACAATGCAAAGAAGGTGCTGGGTGACTTTACTGCACCTACTCCCGACTTCTATGGGAGAAGCATTTCTATCCCTGCCATTGGAACAAACAACTTTGAGCTTAAGCCTCAATAAGTTTCTCTAATGCAACAGAATTGCAAGTTTCATGGACTTCCATTGGAAGATCCTCATTAGTTTCTAGCTGAGTTCTTGCAAATCTGTGACACTGTCAAAACCAATGGGGTTGACCCTGAGGTCTACAGACTTATGCTATTCCCTTTTGCTGTAAGAGACAGAGCTAGGATATGGTTGGACTCACAACCTAAAGAAAGCCTGAACTCTTGGGAAAAGCTAGTCAATGCCTTCTTGGCAAAGTTCTTTCCACCTCAAAAATTGAGTAAGCTTAGAGTGGAAGTCCAAACCTTCAGACAAAAGGAAGGTGAATCCCTCTATGAAGCTTGGGAAAGATACAAACAATTGATCAGAAAGTGTCCTTCTGACATGCTTTCTGAATGGAGCATCATAGGTATCTTCTATGATGGTCTATCTGAACTGTCCAAGATGTCATTGGATAGTTCTGCTGGAGGCTCTCTTCATCTGAAGAAGACGCCTGCAGAAGCTCAAGAACTGATTGAAATTGTTGCAAATAACCAATTCATGTACACTTCTGAAAGGAATCCTGTGAACAATGGGACGAATCAGAAGAAAGGAGTTCTTGAGATTGATACTCTGAATGCCATATTGGCTCAGAACAAAATATTGACTCAGCAAGTCAATGTGATTTCTCAAAGTCTGTCTGGAATGCAAGCTGCACCAGGCAGTACTAAGGACGCTTCATCTGAAGAAGAAGCTTATGATCCTGAGAGCCCTTCTATGGAAGAGGTGAATTACATGGGAGAACCCTATGGAAACACCTATAATCCTTCATGGAGAAATCATCCAAATCTTTCATGGAAGGATCAACAGAGACCTCAACAAGGTTTCAACAACAATAATGGTGGAAGAAACAGGTTTAGCAATGGCAAGCCTTTTCCATCATCTTCTCAGCAACAGACAGAGAATTCTAAGCAGAGCCACTCTGACTTAGCAACCATGGTCTCTGATCTAATAAAAAACACTCAAAGTTTCATGACTGAAACAAGGTCCTCTGTTAGAAACTTAGAGGCACAAGTGGGTCAGCTGAGTAAGAAAATTACTGAACTCCCTCCTAGTACTCTTCCAAGCAATACAGAAGAGAATCCAAAAGGAGAGTTCAAGGCCATTAACATGACCTACATGTCCGAATTTGGAGAGGAGGAAGAGGCAGTGAGCGCCACTGAGGAAGGCCTCAATGGACGTTCATTGGCCTCCAATGAGTTCCCTAATGAGGAACCATGGGAATCTGAGGCTCACACTGAGACCATAGAGATTCCATTGAATTTACTTCTGCCATTTATGAGCTCTGATGAGTATTCTTCCTCTGAAGAGGATGAGTATGTCACTGAAGAGCAAGTTGCTAAATACCTTGGAGCAATCATGAAGCTAAATGACAAGTTATTTGGTAATGAGACTTGGGAGGATGAACCCCCTTTGCTCACCAAAGAGCTGGATAACTTGACCAGGCAGAAATTACCTCAAAAGAGACAAGATCCTGGGAAGTTTTCAATACCTTGTACCATAGGCACCATGAGCTTCAAGAAGGCTCTGTGTGACCTAGGGTCAAGCATAAATCTCATGCCCCTCTCTGTAATGGAGAAGCTAGGGATCTTTGAGGTGCAAGCTGCAAAAATCTCACTAGAGATGGCAGACAATTCGAGAAAACAAGCTTATGGACTTGTAGAGGATGTTCTGGTAAAATTTGAAGACCATTACATCCCTGCTGATTTCATAGTCCTAGAGACTGGGAAGTGCATGGATGAATCCATCATCCTTGGCAGACCCTTCCTAGCCACAGCAAAGGCTGTGATTGATGTTGACAGAGGAGAATTGATCATTCAAGTGAATGAAGAATCCCATGTGTTTAAGGCTCAAGGATATCCCTCTGTAACCATGGAGAGGAAGCATGAAGAGCTTCTCTCAAAACAGAGCCAACCAGAGCCCCCATAGTCAAACTCTAAGTTTGGTGTTGGGAGGCCATAACCAACTTCTAAGTTTGGTGTTGAACCCCCACATTCAAACTCTAAGTTTGGTGTTGGAAGGTTCCAACATTGCTTTGAGCATATGTGAGGCTCCATGAGAGCCCACTGTCAAGCTACTGACACTAAAGAAGCGCTTGTTGGGAGGCAACCCAATGTTATATTTATCTATTTTTCCTTTGTTATTTTATGTTTTCTGTAGGTTGATGATCATGGGAAGTCACAAAATCAATTGAAAAAGCAAAAACAAAATGAAAAACAGAAAGAAAAATAGCACACCCTGGAGGAAGACCTTGCTGGCGTTTAAACGCCAGTAAAGGTAGCAAATGGGCGTTTAACGCCCAGTCTGGCACCATTCTGGGCGTTTAACGCCAGAAAGGGGCACCAGACTGGCGTTAAACGCCAGAAATGGGCACCAGCCCGGCGTTTAACGCCAGAATTGGCTTAAAGAGCATTATTGCTCGCCACTTGGTGCAGGGATGAATTTTCCTTGACACCTCAGGATCTGTGGACCCTACAGGATCCCCACCTACCCCACCACTCTCTCTCTTCTTCACCTATTCACCAATCACCTTAATACCTGATGCATTCGCATATTTACCATTTTACTTAGTTAGTTTAGTTAGTTTTAGCTTTGCTTTATTCATTTTCTTTGAAATAAATAGACAAATTTGTGAACTTTTCCTCCATGCATTCATGAACCAAGAATTTAGTGAAATTTGACATAATCCATGCAAATGATTCAAGAAGCTTATATGCAAATTAAGGTGAATGATTTCCTTGAAATTTAATGCATGAGATGGCAAAACTTTGAGAAAAGCTCTTTGGTTTATGATAGGTGATGAAGCAAGAAGACAATGATGCAAGGAAATCTTGGAGCAAGAAGGAGATGTATGTTGCCAACTTGATCCTCAAGTTGGCAATGCCCAATTGATGCAACCAGGATGAGAGAGCACGTTGGCAACACCAACACCAAGTTGGCAACGCCCAGGCAAGCAAAGAGCTGAGCCAAGGAGAGCTCGAGGGCGTTGCCAACGCGGGAATGAAGAGGCGTTATTCAAGGCAACGCACACAAGCAAACTTGGCCCAAGAGGAGGAGAAGCTGGCGTTGCCAACGCCAAGTTATGAAGGCGTGTTCCTTGGCAACGTAGCAAGCAACTTTGGCATCAAATGGGGAGCTCGAGCACGTTGTTGAGTTAGGAACCATGGGCGTGTTCCTTGGCAACGCATGCAAGCTAGGAATATGGGCACACGAGGGCGTTGCTAACTTGGAAATGAACTGGCGTGTTCTTCAATAACGCCAGGGACAAGATCTTGGGTGCCAACCACGTTGCCAACGCCAATCTTGGGCACCAACCACGTTGCCAACTTGGGATTGCATGGGCGTGTTCATCAACAACTCCAACAAACCTGGCAGCCTGACCTTGCTCTCTTCCATGGAGTATATCTTGAGTTGTAGACCTTCAAATGATGCACTCTCAACGGCATTGAAAAGTAGACATCCAGAGCTTTCCAACCATATATCATAGTATGGGGTTGACATTCGTTTAAAGCTTCAAAAGCGGGCTTCATTTAGAGCTTCAGAATCTGAAGGCGTTGGCAACGTGGAAATACAAAGGCGTTTTTGCCAAAAACGCCTGCGATTTTAGCAGCCTGACCATGTCCCCTTCAATGGAGCATAACTTGAGCTACAGAGATCCAAATTGAGTGATTCCAGTTGCGTTGGAAAGCTGACATTCAGAGCTTTCCAACCATATATAATAGCCTATAGTTAAGCATGAAATGGAAGCTTGAATCAGAGTCATCTTTAGGTCCCAAAAACAAGAAAATGAGGTTGAAATTTGAGGAAGCTAGAAACTAGCCCTGGAGGGGGGCACGAGCACGTTGCCAACGTGCTAGCAAGGGTGCGTTTTTGGCAACAACGCCAGCCCCATGTCTCAGCCTTGGGAGGCTTGGCACGTTGCCAACTTGGGAGAATGGGTGCGTTTTTGGCAACAACTTGGCAGCTTGACCTTACCTTCTTTGAGGAAGCATAACTTGAGCTAGGAAAGTCCAAATGAGGTGATTCCAGTGGCATTGGAAAGAAGACATCAAGAGCTTTCCAATGATGTATGATAGTCCATATTGAAGCAAAGGATAGATACTCAAATTCTGGGCAACATTAGGCATGAGAGAAGAGTCAATAAGAAGAAGAGCAAGTTGTTAGCAACAACTTGGGCCAACAACGCCCAAGTCTCAAAGCTCACTTCCAGGAAAGTCACTTGCACGTTGCCAACGTGCATTATGCCTAGAGTTATTGACAACAACGCCCCTCAATGGGCCAGAATTGTACCAACTTGCTCTGCTTCCTCTATTCCTCACAAAGGCCAGAAACTTCATCAATTGAACCAGAAATTCAACAAAGAGAAAGCCCACATTGCTAGCCCAATTGAAGATCTTTGAAGGAATTTTAGGACTAATATAAATAGAGATTGAGTTTGTACTTGGGAAAAACTTTTTACACACTTTTTGACACTTAGAACTTTTTCATACTTTTAGCACTTTTACTTGTAAGCACTTCCGGGAGGATACCCGGAGAGCACTTTTTCTTCTTGGAACTTCTCTTCTTCATTTTCTTAATCTTTAAGCATTTACTTATTCTTCTTCACCTTTCTTTGCAATTTAGTTTAATTTTCATTTATGTCAATTGTTGTTGAATTTGGAGCAATGACTCACTAAACCCCACTTTCATTAGGGGGAGGAGCTCTGTTTGTTGGAATGAATTGTGAACCCATCTTCTCCTCCTCAATTCTAGTGGTTGATCTAAAGAGGGAACTCTTGCTCTTCAAAGATTCAACCACCATCGAGAGAGGGGTTAATCTATATGAATTATGTGGTGAATTTGATGAATGAGCCACATAATTCAGTTTAGAGTTCATCCTTTCATGATTTCCTCAATCAATATACCTTGGTTAGTATGTGAGATGTAACTCTCCTTGGTTGAGATTATGGGAATTGTGTGGCTGGATTAGATTTGAGCTTCATCTCTTCTCATGAACAATTAGATCACGAGAGTGGCAATTGGTTATGTTAAGAGAGATTGAATCACCAAGAGATTGGGATTCAATCACCCACTTGCCATGGATCTATACCCATGATTGAGGAAGATTTGACTAACATCAATTCATGAAAACTAGCATCTCTGATCCCTAATGATCCTCTCTATCATTAATTCTCATTTCTTTTGTTCTTAGTGTTTGAAAACCCATTGCCCAATTCCCTTTTACATTCTTGCAATTTATTATTCTTGTCATTTACATTCTGTTTCTTTATTTCTTACTCTCTTGCTCTTTAGAATTCAGCACTTTATTTTATTGCAATTTACTCTTGAAGTCATTTAAGTTTCTTGCAATTTAAGTTTCCGTTATTTACTTTCACTTTATTTCTCTCTTCTAGTTCTTTACATTCTTTGCCATTTAAATTCTTGCAATTATGTTCAAAAGTCACATTGCTCATAAAATCAAAATCATGTTCGCTTGACTAAACTTACCATTTAACTAAAGTTGCTTAATCTTCCAATCCTCGTGGGATCGACCTCACTCTTAGTGAGTCTTATTACTTGATACGATCCGGTATACTTGCCGGTTGTACGTGAAATCTAATTTTTACGTATCAATACCTCTTCCCCAAAAACCTCTCACCTATCAAATCCCATCTTTTCTCTTCACCACTCACATCCATCCTTCATAAAACCCCACCTACCTCACCATTCAAATTCAAAACACCTTCCCTCCCAAATCCACCCTCACATAGCCGAACCTTACCTCTCTCTCCACTCCTATATAAACCCATCTTCACTCCTTCATTTTCACACAACCTAAACACTACTTCTTCCCCTTAGCCGAACCACAAAGCCTCCTCCATCTCCTTTATTTCTTCTTCTTCTTCTACTCTCTTCTTTCTTCTTTTGCTCGAGGACAAGCAAACCTTTTAAGTTTGGTGTGGTAAAAGCATTGCTTTTTGTTTTTCCATAACCATTTATGGCATCCAAGGCCGGAGAAACCTCTAGAAAGAGGAAAGGGAAGGCAAAAGCTTCCACCTCCGAGTCATGGGAGATGGAGAGATTCATCTCAAGGGTGCATCAAGACCACTTCTATGAAGTTGTGGCCTTGAAGAAGGTGATCCCCGAGGTCCCTTTCAAACTCAAAAAGAGTGAATATCCAGAGATCCGACATGAGATTCGAAGAAGAGGTTGGGAAGTTCTCACCAAAACTATTGAAGTTTCCATGTGTAGAGACTTTTCTTGGAGTTAAACGCCAGCTTTTGTGCCAGTTTGGGCGTTTAACTCCCACTTTTGTGTCAGTTCCGGCGTTTAACGTCGGGAATTCTGAAGCTGACTTAGAACGCCTGTTTGAGCAATCAAATCTCGAGCAAAGTATGGACTATTATTATTTTTAGAAAGCCCTGGATGTCTCCTTTCCAACGCAATTGAGAGCGCGCCAATTGGGCTTTTGTAGCTCCAGAAAATCCACGTCGAGTGCAGGGGGGTCAGAATCCAACAGCATCTACAGCCCTTTTCAGCCTCTGAATCAGATTTTTGCTCAGGTCCCTCAATTTCAGTCAGAAAATACCTGAAATCACAGAAAAATACACAAGCTCATAGTAAAGTCCAGAAAAGTGAATTTTAAATAAAAACTAATAAAAATATAATAAAAACTAACTAAAACATACTAAAAGCATACTAAAAACAATGCCAAAAAGCGTATAAATTATCCGCTCATCATTCTGCAAAGAGGATTCTGCTCTAGATAGTCTTCTGAGTCTAGGGTGAATTTTGTTCTCTATTTATATGTATATACTGTGAGACCAGCAAATGTTTGCACCCCGTTTGTACGTGAACTTTAACCTAAATCCTGTATACGAGACTCCTATTGTGTGGCTATTTGATGAGGTACCAGAAAGACGTCATATGGCAATGTCTGATCATGCAGAAGAGTAGCAGATGATGTTCTACCTTTTGATGACGTTCCACCTGACTTGTGTTTTGAAGACTTAGAATGTACTTTCCCTCGCTTTAGTAGTTTAGAGGGACTAGGTGGGTATAGAGTCTAGGCTAGCCTGGGTGCCAGCTTAAGGACTTCTTGAACAGGTCAGGGCCTGGGATGTTGTATGTATATACATGTATATAGTTATTATCTAGCTATATCTAGGGGTGTTCTAACTAAAAGTCTATACTTAAATAAAGGCTGGATCACTGAATGTTGTTAACTGCTTGTGATGTATTTATGTGTGGTTTTTTGTAACTATTTTATCTGTTATGAGTTGTGAATTGATTAAGAATGATTCCGTCTATTAATCCAAACGTTTTCAAAAAAATACCTTACAACTTGACTATGTTTTTAACAACGAATCAGGCTCATATGATAAATAATAGATACTAATTAGGAAAACAAATTGGTAGCGCTCAGTTTTTGGTATGATCTAGACATATTGAAAATTGGGTCGTTACACTCTCTTTGCTTGTGAGTGATCTCTTCAATGGCAGGCTGTATGAGATTGACACTGGTTTGAGTAGCTGCCAATACTCCTCCAAATCTGAACCCCAGGTTTAGTGTGGATCCATCTCTACTTGAGGGTGAGGCACGTACAGTCCATTATCCTTTATGATCCTACTCAAAATGCCACAGATAAAGTCGAATCTTCCGGATCAGAGAATGCTGCATCTTTGGGTTCTAGCCTCTACCACAGAGACCCTAATCTTACCGGAAATTGGCTGAACTGATGTCTCGAGAAGTCCCCAACGAAGTCGTGGATTAGTCGTCTGAGAGATGTATATGAAAGCTGTTGGTAGTCCTTGTCCGGTGAAAGACGCATTCTGACCCAAGTAGACGCAGGTGTTTGTCAGGCACGTTCGTCTTAATGTGATGAATAGAGCTAATTGGTTAGATCATCCTATTCACCATGATGAAGTATGAATATACATCTTAGAATTAATCAAACACGGATCGAAGAGAAACAGTAGTACTTTTATTAATTCATAGGACTCAACAGGGCTCCTCCCCTCAACCTAGGAGGTTTAGATACTCTTATTGAAATAAAATATAATGGTAAACAAAAATATGACAGACCTCCCCTGGTGAGAGGTGTAAAAAGTTCTTTAAATACTAGGTTAATGACTAAGGATTACACAGAAAGGGTAAAACAGTCTATTTAATGCTAAAATCCACTTCTAGGGCCCACTTGGTGAGTGTTTGGGCTGAGCTTTGATGAGATCCACGTGTTATGAGGCTCCTTGGACATGGAACGCCAAATAGGGGGTCCTCTCTGGGCCTTTGGACGCTGGGGTTTGCTCTTTGGGCGCTGGACGCCTGGAAGGGTGCAGGAAGCTGGCGTTGGATGTCAGTTTTGGGCCTTCTAATCCAAAGCAAAGTATAAACTATTATATATTGCTGGAAAGCTCATGAAGTTTGCTTTCCATTGCCATTGAGAGCGCTTCATTTGAACTTTTGTAGCTCCAGAAAAGATCTTTCGAATGTAGGCAGGTCAGATCAAGACAACATCTGCAGCGCTTTCTCTGTCTCTGAATCAAACTTCTACTCCAGCTCCTCAATTTCAGCCAGAAAATACCTGAAATTACCCAAAAACACAAAAACTCATAGTAGAATCAAAAAATATGAATTTAACACTAAAATCTATAAAAACTCAATAAAAACTAAATAAAAACTATTGAAAACTATATGAAAATAATGTCAAAAAGCGTATAAAATATCTGTTCATCACAACATCAAACTTAAACCGTTGCTTGTCCCCAAGAAACTAAAAACACAGTAGGATAAAAAAAGAAAATTAAGACACAATAAATTTTTAAGTTTCAAATGAAGCTTAGTTAAAATCAGATGAGCAGGACTTAGTAGCTTTTTGCTTCTGAATAGTTTTGACATCTCACTATGCATTGAAACTCAGAGATGTTGGCATCCTTAGGAACTTAGAATCCAGATGATATTATTGACTTTTTTAGTTAAGCTTATTTTTATTCTTGAACACAGCTTTCTAAGTCTTGGCCGTGACCCTAAGCATTATGTTTTCCAATATTACCACCGGATACATTCATGCCACAAACACTTTACCTGGGTGAACCTTTTTAGATTGTGACTCAGCTTTGTTAGAGTCCCAGATAGAGGTGTCCAGAGTTCTTAAGCACACTCTTTCTGCTTTGGACCACGACTTTAACCGCTCAGTTTGAAGCTTTTCACTTGATACCTTCACGCCACAAGCACATGGTTAGGGACAGCTTAGATTGAGCCGCTTAGACTTGGATTTTATTCCTTTGGACCCTCCTAACCACTGATGCTCAAAGCTTTGGGTCCTTTTATCCTTGCCTTTTGATTTAAAGGGTTATTGACTTTTTGCTCATGCCTTTTGGTTTAAAGAGCTTTTGGCTTTTTCTGTTTGCTTTTTATTTTTTCTTTCTTTTTATTTTTTTGCCACTTTTTTTTCACATGCAAGATTTTTCTTTTTCTTTTTGCTGCTTTTTCTTGCTTCAAGAATCAATTTTAGATTGTTTAGATTATCAATAATTCTTTTCCTTTTCCTTATTCTTTTAAGAGCCAACATTCATAAATTTCAGCTTCAAATATGCATTGTTTAATCACACAATCAGAAAACAAAAGTAGATGACACCACATCAAACTAATTAAACTAATCTTATTTTAAACTTGAAATTCATGCATCTCTTAATTCTTTTCAACAAAAATTTTCATTTAAGCAAGGTGAGAGATATATAGAACATTTTACAACTTAAAGACATCAAATGCAAATGATCATGCAACTAGAACAAGAGAACTAATAAAACATAACAGAAAATAGAAAAATAACAGGAAAGGAGTAAAAGAGAACGAATCCACCTGAATGATGGTGGCCAATACTCCTCCTTGAGGATCACATGTAGTGCTTTATCTCTTCTATGTCACTCCTTTGTCTTTGTTAAGGCAGCTGCACAAGTTCATATGCATGCTCTCTAGTTTGCTCCATCCTCTTCTTCTATACTTAAGAGTGGTAGAAGTCACAAATCAGAGCTTTTTCAACACCAAACTTAAGAGTTTTGCTCGTCCATGCGCAAATATGATCAATGGGGAAGAAGAAGGTGGGGTAGGTGGAGCTTCTGTAGGACCTCTTGGTCCTGAGAGGCTAGGGAATTCCAGATTCCCTGCTTCGCTGCACTGGTGTTTGAACGCCTAGGGGCTGCTCCCTGGCTGGCGTTCAACTTTGATACTCCACTTGGAGTGTTCTGTTTTCACTACTGTGAATCCTGTCTCTTGACTGATGTACATGATCATGACTCTAAAATTGAAAGAAAAAAATGAAAATAAAATAAATAAGGTTGAGTAAAGTTGGGTTGTCTCCCAACATGCGCTCTTTTAAAGTCACTAGCTTGACCTTTAGCTCCTTATGGAGGAGAGTATGGGCTTAGATTTTTGCCCTTGACAGTGAATTTTCTGTCTGTCCTCTCATGAATGAGTTGTACATGCTCTAGAGATAGGACACGGCTCACTGTATGTGGTAAGACTGGCTTCTTAGTGAAGACAACTCTCATGCCAGGTGAGAGGCCTTCAGTTGGGACTTTCTTGTCCTTCCAGCCTTTAGGTACTTTCTTTTTAGTACCTCTGTGCTTAGAACTTATTGAGGACTGCCCAACACTAAACTTAGAATCGATGTTTGGGGGCTCTATAGAGCTTTGCATAGAAAGAGAGGGTTGGCACACTAGGTGTTATACATTTATCTCTCTTTTAGAGGGAGAGCAAGGATGAGGCATCTTGAATAAGATGTGATCTTTCCCTAACTTTAGGGCCAGTTCTCCCTTAACCACATCAATGATAGCATTGGCTATGGCTAGGAAAGGTCTTCCAAGGATGACACAGTCATCCTCATCCTTTCCTATGTGCAGGACAATGAAGTTTACAGGGATGTAGTGGTTTACAACTTTAACCAAGACATCCTCATCCTTTCTTGTCGATTTGGCCGAGTTCTTTACGAAGAAGTCGGTCCGCTTGACCTAAAGGGGTCGGTCGCTTTGCTACTGAACATCCTGGCTCGGACAGCTCGACCCAGGGTATGAACAGTGCCCCTGCTTGAGCTCGGTCTTCTTTTTTGAGGTCGAGTCCTTGACTTCAGTCCTTCTCTAGTGAAGTTGAACTCAAGCATCTTGTCGATTCCTTTGTAGAAGCGTTTTAAATGTGGAACGTTTTTCTAAAAAAGTGCATGCTTTTATATCAGCGCTTTTGGGAACGTGCGAGGATTTAATACCTTCATTAATTGATATTAATTGCCCCGTTTTTCCTTGTGGCCTTTTATTTTGAATTTGTGATCAGAAAACGGTTTCCCTTATTCGCTCCTCTTTTTAACTTCTCCCTTCGTTCTCTTGCTCTCTGTCTTTCGCCCACATTTTGCTTTTCTTGCGTTGTGGCGTCGTTCAGTGATCAGTGATTCCGTCTCTCCATCTCCAACTTTTCTGAAGCTTCCTGCTTTTTTCCAGGTTGGTTCCATTTTCTTTTCGTTTTGCTTTGTCTTTAATTCTTTGGTAAATTGTTGATATTTGCTTGAATGTCGAAAAAGTTTGAACCTTTCTTATGATCTTGTGTTTTCTTGTCGCTGTAATGTGTTTTTTCTTCTTCACGTATTCCTGGTGTTTCTTCTTTGCAGTTTCCCAGGGGTTTGCATGTTCTATTGTTGCTTCTGGCTGTTATTTTTGGAAAAACTGTCTCTTGCTCCTTAATTTCAAAAGATCCTTGTTGCTGTACTTTTGTGGGAGATAATGATACCTATAGTTTGCTTTTTGCTTGGAGTGCATTTTCTTGACTTCCTCTTGATACTTTTTAGGGTTTTTGCTTGAGTCTGCAAAAGGTTGTATTTTTGACGATTTTTTGCTTGGTGTTGTTGACAATGCTCTTTGCTAGTAGACTGTAGAAAGATAGTGGCTTTGATGATTTTTGTGTTTCTACTTTCCTTTTTCGAAATGCTTTGTTTGTTTGAAGTCTATTTTTCTTGTTTGAGAGATGTTGGGATGCGAGTTGTAGATTTTTCCTGAAAACCTTGCTTTGTTACTGCCTCCAAAGGATGCCCCAGGACTTTAGTTTGAGTCTTAGGGTTTTCCTTTTCTGTTTGTTCGCCTGTGTCATATTAATCGAGTTATTTTGTCCTTCGTCCAAGATATTTTTAGTAATCCCATCTTCTTTTCTTATTGTAGGATTAGTTGGCCTCATGTCTTCTCGCAATAACATTGTAGAGATGTCTTCCAGAGTTCCCGAGGGGATGTCTGATTGGCTGGACTCCCTTGTCTTGATGTGTGTCTCTGTTGTGGATGCTGAATTTTGCGTAGAGCTGAGGAAGCGTCATAGGATCTATGGTTATAGTGCCCGGGAGAGGAATTATGAGCTTGTCGCTCCTGATTCTGATGAAAGGGTTTGTTTTCCTACCTCCATCGAGGGGGAGCGTCCCTTCTTCTATGCCTATGAATATTTCTTCAGTCAGTTGGACATTACTTTTCCTTTTACTGCTTTCGAGACCGACCTGTTGTGGTCGTGTAACATTGCCCCATCCCAGCTTCACCCGAATTCCTAGGGTTTTGTCAAGATCTTTCAGCTACTTTGCCAAGAGTTAGGCGTAACACCTTCTCAGACTCTTTTCCTTTATCTATTTGTTTCTGCCAAGCCTGGTGGTTCTTCCAAAAAGAAAGCTTCCTCGATTTCTTTCAGGTCTGCCCAGGGCCATAAAGTTTTCGCCATGTATGACGAGTCCTTTAAGGATTTTAAGAATTACTTCTTTAGAGTTCGTGCTGTCGAGGGGGCCCGCCCCTTTTTTCTTGATGAAAATGATGAGCCTTCTTTCCCTCTAGAGTGGAAGAAGGATGTGAGAATGTCTCGGTATACATGGGAGATGCTTGACGAGGTTGAGCGTGCTTTTGTTGTTGTTCTTGAAGATTTATGGGGGAAACCACCCCATCTTGATACAAAAAGGTTTTTGAATGACCCGTCCTTGGTTCGGACTATTTTGGGTACTTGTCTGACTTGTTTATGTACTCGTTTTCTTAGTTTTTGCTTGTATTTTTAGTGTCCCATAACTGGTTTCTTTGTGTTGGTCCCCTTCTAAGTTATTTTTGTAATCCTCTTTCTTGGAATTTTGTCAGGTCTCTTTCAGGAATTACTTTTATAACTTTGTATTGTAGGGGACCGACTTCGTTAGGTCGATCTCTTCTAAGTTATTTTTGTAATCCTCTTTCTTGGACCTTTGTTAGGTCTCTTTCAGGGATTACTTTTATAACTTGTCTTGTAGGAGACCGACTTCGTTAGGTCGATCTCTTCTAAGTTATTTTTGTAATCCTCTTTCTTGGACTTTTGTCAGGTCTCTTTCAGGGATTACTTTTATAACTTGTATTGTAGGGGACCGACTTCGTTAGGTCAATCTCTTCTAAGTTATTTTTGTAATCCTCTTTCTTGGATCTTTGTTAGGTCTCTTTCAGGGATTACTTTTATAACTTGTCTTGTAGGAGACCGACTTCGTTAGGTCGATCTCTTCTAAGTTATTTTTGTAATCCTCTTTCTTGGACCTTTGTTAGGTCTCCTTTAGGGATTACTTTTATAACTTGTCTTGTAGAAGACCGACTTCGTTAGGTCGATCTCTTCTAAGTTATTTTTGTAATCTTCTTTCTTGGACCTTTGTTAGGTCTCTTTCAGGGATTACTTTTATAACTTGTCTTGTAGGAGACCAACTTCGTTAGGTCGATCTCTTCTAAGTTATAGTAATTCCTCTTTATTAGGGTTGGCCAGACCTCTTTCCAGGGATTTGCTGATAACTTGGGTTGACTTGGTCCAATTTTTTAGTGTTGGCCAGTCTTTTTAAGTTATTATATAGCAATCCATAAGACCTCGTCAGGTTCTTTTTGGGATCACTTTCGATAACTTCTTGCATTATTCTGTCTTCATCTTTGCCAATTTGTAGATGGTGATTTCTGTCCTGGTTTGATCGTCCTTTAGGTGAATCGCGTTTTCACCTTTGTCAGACGATCATTCCTATCGAGATCGTACAGTGAATCTATTCTTCACTTTCTGTCAATCTGTTGCTTTATAATCGGACGATGAATGCTTCAGATTAATGCATCTTGGGAATTTGTAGAATATGTGAAACGTATTTTATTCAAAGAAAGTGCAAATATATACATGCGGGAGTTTTTCGTACCCTTAAGTCGGATTAAATCTCAGTCTTGATGCCTCATTAAAAAACCTTTTCAGGAAAAAGAGTGCATCTTGTGATGAGATCTTTTACCTTTCCTAGCTATAGTACCTTCTTAGGTTATAGGCGTGCCATGATCTAGGGAGTTCTCGTCCCTCGAGTTCGGACAGTCTGTAGTAGCCATTCCCAAGTACTTCTTTGACTCGGTAGGATCCTTTCCAGTTGGCTGCCAACTTTCCTTCTCCGGGTCGAGTTGTTCCAATATCATTTCGGATTAAGATGAGATCGTTCTCAGCGAAACCTCTTGGCACTACCTTTTGATTATACCTATAAGTCATTCGCCGCTTTAGTGCTTCTTCTCTGATCTGAGCTCTTTCTTGGATTTCCAGAAGTAGGTCGAGCTCTTCTCTTTGAAGTTGAGAGTTGGTTTGTTCATTGTAGTGGACTACTCGGGGAGACCCTTCCTCGACTTCTATTGGAATCATTGCCTCCACTCCGTATGCTAATCGAAATGGTGATTCGTTCGTAGTAGAATGGGGGGTTGTTCGATACGCCCATAGGACTTGTGGAAGTTCCTCGGCCCAAGCTCCCTTTGCTTCTTGCAGTCTCCGTTTTAGCCCGGCCAATATGACTTTGTTGGCCGCTTCGGCTTGTCCATTGGCTTGGGGATGTTTGACGGAGGTGAACTGGTGTTTTATATTCAAGTCGGCCACTAGTTTTCTGAAGCCTGCATCTGTGAATTGGGTGCCATTATCTGTGGTGATGGAGTATGGGACCCCGAACCTTGTAATGATGTTCCTATATAGGAATTTCCAGCTTCTTTGAGTAGTGGCGTTGGCTAGGGGTTCTGCCTTGATCCATTTTGTGAAATAGTCTACCCCTACTATGAGGAATTTGACTTGCCCCGATCCCTGGGAAAAGGGTCCGAGAAGATCGAGTCCCCACTTTGCAAATGGCCAGGGTAAGGTCATGCTGATGAGCTTTTCCGGCAGGGCGATGTGAAAGTTAGCATGCTTCTGACATGGTGGACATGTCTTTACAAATTTTGTAGCTTCCTTTCGTAGAGTTGGCCAATAGAATCCCGCCCGGAGTACCTTTTTGGTGAGAGCTTGCGCTCCGAGATGATTGCCACAAATGCCGCTGTGTACTTCCTCCAATACTCCCTTTGTATTGGAGGTCGGTATGCATTTTAACAATGGTACTGAGATCCCTCTTTTGTATAGCATGTTGTTTATGATAGTGTAGTACTGTGCTTCCCTTTTTAACCTCTTTGCCTCCTTTTCATCCGTAGAGAGTGCTTCTGTTTTGAGGTAGTTAATTATGGGGGTCATCCATCCTTGATCCCGACCTGTTATGGCTAGGACTTTTTCTTCTTCCGATATTGACGGGTTCTGCAGTATTTCTTGGATGAGCCTTCTATTGTTGCCCCCTGGTTTGGTGCTGGCTAGTTTTGAGAGTGCGTCAGCTCGGGCGTTTTGCTCACGGGGTATGTAGTAGATCCTATATTCCCCGAGTTGTCCGAGCTGTTCCTTGGTTTTATCCAAATATTTTTTCATGGTAGGGTCTTTGGCTTGGTAGCTCCCTATTATTTGTGAGGTAACGACTTGTGAATCGCTGTAGATGTTGAGTTTCAAAGCTCCAACCTCCCTAGCCAGCTTCAAACCAGCTAATAACGCTTCATATTCCGCCTGGTTGTTCGAGGCCGGGAATCCAAATTTGAGGGAAAGCTCAAGTTGGGTTCCTTGGTTACTTTCGATTATCATACCTGCACCACTTCCGGTTTTATGCGAGGAACCGTCCACGTATATATTCCACTCTATGGGGATCTCCGGGGTGTCTGTGAATTCTGCAATGAAGTCGGCTAGGTATTGTGACTTAATGGCTATCCGCGCCTCGTATTGGAGGTCGAACTCGGACAATTCGATTGCCCAATGTAGGATTCTTCCTGCTAGATCTGTTTTCTGCAATATCCCCTTTATGGGCTGGTTTGTCCGAACCTTAATGGTATGAGCTTGGAAGTACGGGCAAAGTCGTCGGGATGTTAGTATGAGAGCATAGGCAAACTTCTCTATTTTCTAGTAGTTTAGCTCTGACTCCTGCAGTGCTTTACTAATGAAGTAGATGGGTTGTTGCCCACCCTCGTCTTCTCTAATTAGTGCTGAGGCTATTGCTCGACTTCCTACTACGAGGTATAATATGAGTGGTTCTCCTTCTCGTGGTCGAGATAGGATAGGTGGTCGTCCCAAGAATTCTTTGAAGTCTCAGAAAGCTTGCTCGCATTTCGTTGTCCACTCGAAGTTTTTTCCCTTCCTTAAAGTAGCGTAGAAAAGGAGGGATCTTATCGCTGACCCTGCTAGGAATCTGGACAAGGCCGCCAATCTCCTATTGAGTTGTTGTACCTCTTTGATGCAGGTTGGGCTCTTCATGTTGAGTATGGCCTGGCATTTATCTGGATTTGCCTCGATTCCTCTTTGTGTGAGCATAAAGCCCAAGAACTTACCTGCTTCTACTGCGAAGGCGTATTTGGCCGGGTTAAGTCGCATGCCATGCTTCCGTATGGTGTCGAACACTTGAACCAAGTCAGTCAGTAATGTCTCTTCACTTTGTGTCTTTATCAACATGTCATCTACGTAGACCTCCATGATTTTTCTGATGTGGTCTGAGAAGACCTTATTCATTAGCCTTTGATAAGTAGCTCCTGCATTCTTAAGGCCGAAAGGCATTACGATGTAGCAATAGTTTACTTTAGGTGTTAGAAACGAGGTTTTTTCTTGATCTGGTGGATACATTGGGATCTGGTTGTATCCCGAGTATGCGTCCATAAACGAGAGATATTTATATCCCGATGAGACGTCTACTAGAGCGCCGATGCTTGGGAGTGAATAAGGATCTTTTGGGCAGGCTTTGTTGAGGTCGGTGTAGTCGGTGCACATTCGCCACTTCCCATTTGACTTTTTCACCAAGACGACGTTTGCTAGCCATAGTGGGTACTTAACTTCTCTTATGAATCCTGCCTCTAGCAGTGCTTGCACCTGTTCTGCCACAACCTAAGACCGTTCTGGTCCGAGTTTTCTTCACCTTTGTTGTACCGGCCGGGATCACGGATATATTTCCAACTTGTGGCTCATTAGTTCGGGATCTATGCCTAGCATGTCGGCGGATTTCCATGCGAAGAGATCAACATTATCTCGTAGGAACTGTATGAGTGATTCCTTTGCGTCTCCTTTCAGGATTGTGCCAATATTGGTTGTCTTATCCGAGGTGTCTCCGATCTGAACTTTCTCTACTTCACCTTCGGGCTGTGGTTGGAGTTCTTCTTGTCTCTGAACTCCACCAAATTTGATTGTGTGGAACTTTTCTCCTTCGCCTCTGAGGTTTAGACTTTCGTTATAACAGTGACGCGCCATCCTTTGATCTACTTTTATTGTAGCTATCCCTTCTGCAGTTGGAAATTTCATACATAGATGTGGAGTTGAAACTATTGCGCCGAGTTGGTTTAACGTTGTCCGACCTATTAAGGCATTGTCGGCTGAGCTTATGTTGACCACGATGTAGTCTATCTTGAGTGTTCTGGATTGGTTCCCCTTTCCGAAGGTTGTATGTAACGATACGTATCCCAGTGGTTGTACTGGGGTATCCCCAAGTCCGAACAGGCTGTTCGGGTATGCTCTTAGCTCTTTTTCTTCTAAGCCGAGCTTGTCGAAGGCAATTTTGAATAAGATGTCGGCGGAGCTTCCTTGGTCAATTAATGTATGGTGGAGGTTGGCGTTTGCCAGTATGATAGTGATGACCATAGGGTCGTCGTGTCCTGAAATGATTCCGGATGCGTCTTCTTTGGTAAACGTAATTGCTGGGATGTCTGGCGCCTCCTCCTTTCCTTCGACATGGTATACTTCTTTGAGGTGTCACTTGCAGGATGATTTGGAGATTCCTCCTCCCGCAAATCCGCCGTGTATCATGTGGACATGTCTTTTCGGTGTGCGAGGTGATCGCTCAGACCGTCCGACATCTTCATCCCTTCTTCTTTTCCTTGGCTCTTCATCCCGATTGGCCAAAAACTGATCTAGTTTTCCTTCTCTTACTAATTTTTCTATGACATTTTTCAATTCGAAGCATTCGTTGGTGGAATGTCCTCGGACTCGATGATACTCACAGTATTCGTTTCGATTTCCTCCTCCTCTTTTGCCTTTGAGTGGCCGAGCTGGGGGTATTTTTTCCGTATGGCAGACTTCTTTGTAAACATCTACCAAGGATACCCTAAGAGGGGTGTAGTTATGATATTTTTTTTCTCCCCGGAGCGATCTTCCTTTTTCTTGGATTCTTTATCTTTGTCTCGGTAGGCGGAACCGAACCTCGAGGCTTACCCAAGTCGTGAATTCTCCTCCACGTTGATGTACTTCTGCGCCTGTTCTTGTACTTCATCCAGGGATGCAGGGTATTTCTTAGATATAGATTGGCTAAAAGGTCCTTCTCGTAGGCCATTTATGAGGCCCATAATGGCAGCTTCTGTTGGTAGACTTTGTATGTCCATGCATGTTTTGTTGAATCTTTTCATGTAGTTACGAAGACTTTCCTGATCTCCTTGCTTGATTCCTAGTAGGTTGGGGGCGTGTTTAGCATTATCTTTTTGTATGGAAAATCTGGCCAGGAACTTTCTGGCTAGGTCGTCGAAGCTCGAGATGGACTTTGGAGGTAGGCTGTCGAACCATCTAATGGCTGTCTTGGTAAGAGTTGTTGGAAAGGCTTTGCAGCGAACTGCATCCGAGGCATCAGTAAGGTACATTCTACTTCTGAAATTGCTGAGGTGATAGTTGGGGTCTGAAGTGCCGTCGTACAGAGTCATATCCGGAAGTTTGAAGTCCTTTGGGATTTTGGTCTTCATGATTTCCCTGGTGAATGGATCTTGATCCTTGCGAGAGCTATCCTCTGGAGTGGATCGAGTAGCTTTGGTTTTGAGATCGACTTCGAGTTTTAGAAGCTTATCTTCTAATTCCCGGCGTCGCCTTATCTCCCGATGTAGATCCTCTTCTTTTTCGCATTGATGTTGGGCTTCTTTCTCGAGTTGCTTTAATCGATCTTGAAGCACCTCTATAGCTCCCGCGTTTGGAGAATCCTTTTTGTTGTTAAGTTGAGGAGTATCCTTTGGTGTAGTGTCTGCATTTTTGTGCGACATTCTATCCTCTAGATCTGAGTCGTGGTCGTTGTCATGGTCGTCCGCCATGGTGATGGGATGACTTCCAGGTTCCCCGACAACGGCGCCAATGTTCTGATGGTTACCTGAAACTGGAGGTCGATCTCGTACGAGATCTTTTGTGCTGGTTGAAGCAGTTGTGTCTGATTTGTTGGACTTGGTGGTAGTGTTGATCCTTCGTCCCCAGAGGGTGGGGGGTACCTGCAAGGGACTCCGATGCTTAAGTTAGCAAGGGTATTAAGCAGGTATTGAGTAGAATCAGAGTATGAGTTATACCTGGGTGCTCCAGTGTATTTATAATAGTGAGATGTGACCTTCTTTGGATAAGATAAGTTAGTTATCTTATCTTATCTTATCTTTTGTCGATGTCAGCTTATCTTCCATGGAACCGCCCTTATCTCTATAGGCTTGGGCTGCCTTTGGATCGGGGTCGTATTCCTTGAGTTGGGCCCTTCTTTGGGCTTTCCTGTCGATTTGGCCGAGTTCTTTACGAAGAAGTCGGTCCGCTTGACCTAAAGGGGTCGGTCGCTTTGCTACTGAACATCCTGGCTCGAACAGCTCGACCCAGGGTATGAACAGATACCAAACTTAAAAATTTTAAAATCAAGACACATATGAGACTTAAGAACACTTTGAATACTAACAAGAACACAAAGAACAAAATTTAAAGACTCAAGAACATAAGAACATAATAAAATGACACCAAACTTAAAATTTTTAGAAAACCAAAAGTAAATTTTCGAAAAACACAAAGAAAAATAACAAGAAAACACTAAACTTAAAAATCAAAACAAGATTTAAACAAAGAAAAATTGTTTTTGAAAGATTTTTAAAAGAAGGACTCAAAGAACACAAAAATTTTTAACCAAGAACATAAACACAAGGACTCAGTCAATTCTGAGGATGCCAAAAATAAACTATATGAAAAAGGTTTTTGAAAGAGTTTAAAATTTTTTTGAAATTGAAAAGCATGAACATTCAGGATTCAAACTAAGAACATGAATTAAACAAAGAAAAGAAAAATATTTTTGAAACGGGTTTTGAAATTTTCGAAAATTTGAAGAAGAAGAAAATAAAAATAAAAGACTTTAATCAAAGTTATACTCTTACAAAAATCAAAGACTTAACAAGAACATAAATTGAACAAAGAAAAGAAAAATATTTTTGAAAAGGTTTTCATTATTTTTTTCGAAAATTAGAGAAGAAAGCAAAAATTAAAAGACTCAAATAAAATAAAAATCACCTGATCTAGGGAGCAAGACAATCCCTCAGTTTGTCCAAAATCAACAATCCCCGGCAACGGCGCCAAAACCTTAGTGAGCGTGTACGCTAAACCCACACTATTTCGTATAGCAGCAGTACTAGCAAGTACACTGGGTTGTCCAAGTAATACTTGAGTGAGTCAGGGTCGATCCCACGAGGATTGTGGCTTGAAGCAAGCTATGGTTGTCCTGCAAGTCTTAGTCAGATGGAATCAAAAGGTTGTTAATTGTATGTTGATTGATTATATGTAAATTCTTGGAAGGGATAAAACCAATTGGATTAGCTATTAGGAATTATATGCTGGGAATAGAGTTGAGAGTCGGAGTTGCTTTGCCTTTCTGAACTAACTCTGGTACTACTGCTCTCTTTGCTTGTGAGTGATCTCTTCAATGGCAGGCTGTATGTGATTGACACTTGTTTGAGCAGCTGCCAACACTCCTCCAGATCTAAACCCCAGGTTTAGTGTGGATCCATCTCTACTTGAGGGTGAAGCGCGTACAGTCCATTCTCCTTTATGATCCTACTCAAAACACCACAGACAAGGTCAGATCTTCTAAATAAGAGAATGTTGCATCTTTGGGTTCTAGCCTCTACTACAGAGACCCTAATTTTCCTAGAAATCGGCTGAATTGATGTCTCGAGAAGTCCCCAATAAAGTCGTGGATTAGCCGTCTGAGAAATGTATATTCAAGCTGTTGGTCGTCCTTGTCTGGTGAAAGACGCATTCTGACCCAAGTAGACGCGGGTGTTTGTCAGGCATGTTCGTCTTAATGTGATAAATAGAGCTAATTGGTTAGATCATCCTATTCACCACGATGAAGTACGAATATACATATTAGAATTAATCAAACATGGATCGAAGAAAAACAGCAGTACTTTTATTAATTCATAGGACTCAGCAGGGCTCCTCCCCTCAACCTAGGAGGTTTAGAGACTCATACTGAAGTAAAATACAATGGTAAATGACAATATGGCAGACCTCTCCCAGTGAGAGGTGTAAAAGTTCTTTAAATACTAGGTTAATGACTAAGGATTACACATAAAGGGTAAAACAGTCTATTTAGTGCTAAGATTCACTTTTGGGGCCCACTTGATGAGTGTTTGGGCTGAACTTTGATGAGATCCACGTGCTGTGAGGCTCTTTGGGCATGGAACGCCAGCTAGGGGGTCCTCTCTGGGCCTTTGGACGCTGGGCTCCGCTCTTTGGGTGTTGGACGCCTGGAAGGGGGTAGGAAGCTGGCGTTGGACGCCAGTTTTGGGCCTTCTAATCTGAAGCAAAGTATGGACTATTATATATTTCTGAAAAATTCTGAAAGTCAGATTTCCACAGCCATTGAGAGCGTATGATTTGGACTTTTGTAACTCCAGAAAAGCTCTTTCGAATGCAGGCAGGTCAGATTTTGACAACATCTGCAATGCTTTCTCTGTCTCTGAATCAGACTTCTGCTCCAACTCCTCAATTTCAGCCAAAAAATACCTGAAATTGTCCAAAAACATAAAAACTCATAGTAGAATCGAAAAATGTGAATTTAACACTAAAACCTATAAAAACTCAATAAAAACTAGTAAAAACTATATGAAAATGATGTCAAAAAGCGTATAAAATATCCGCTCCTCACTTACACCTTTAACTTCTGTCAACGTTGTCAAGGAGTCTATCATTGATGCTGTCAGATCGCTTTTCCTGTGCTTTGTCAGTGGCATTATCAGAGGTCCACTCAGCAACACTACCACGTACACCATCGTAGATTCACCTTTTAGAGGGAGAATAGAAAAAGAGTCTAGAACTTTCTGTAAATTAAGGTTAGGGATATGGGTTATATAGAAAGCTAGTATACACACTCAATGAACTATTTTGATCATTTATAAAATGGCAATGTTTTGGTCAAAAAAATAGGGATGAATCGATGTCTGTCCATTTTTTACTAGCCATCCCGACACTTACCAGGCAACTCATTGACACATCATTAACGCGTAAGTAAATTCCGTTAGGTCTTGATGCTGGAGATGATAGAAAGACCACCATGTCTTACAACAAGCAGGAACAAGGACCAAGGGATATTATTTTTTGGACAAAGATCGCTTTGTCCTTCTAGGGACTACACTAGAATTTTACTCATACTATTAAGCAATATTTGGAGACAAAGAAAGAAAACACAATATATAGAAAAATACTAGTGAGATGTTCATTTAGAAAAGGTGTAGGAATACCAAATTATTCTTTAATAAAATTTAGATTAAATATTTTAGTTGTTGATAAATTTTTATTATTGTAAAAAAATTTTAGAATTATTTTTTGTCAAATAGATTAGTCTCTTTATCGTCTTTAATAAAATTTTTAATATACGTATTAAGCAAAATAGTACTATATAACAAACTTTATCATAAGAAAATTAAGTCCACTAAAAAACCACTCTAATTATAAGACAAATTCATCCTTTTTTTTCTTTTATGGAGGATCAATTCATCTTAAAAACTTTAGAATAATAAAAATTTGTTAGAGATCAAAGTGTCTGATATAACATTTTTTAGAAATAAAATAACTTGGCTGTTTTCTTCTTAAAACAAATATGGAAGAAACAGAGAAGATATGAAAAAAGAAAAAATGAACATAATAGTGTATACAAAGAGTTATAACTAACAATTCTATATAATATAACTTATGCAACAATAATTAACAAATAGGTAAGCATGCAAATCGTTTATGAGGATGCTCTCCTTTTCTCAATTCGCTTTTCCATAACTGCTCTCTTTTCCTTATTGTAGTGTCCAACATATATTAAAAGAACACGAAGTGCATTCCTATCCAAACTTGGGCAATTCTCAAATGAAAAATATGTGTTAAAATAATCCGGCCCACTTTCATACCTCCTGAAGTCATCTTCACTTATTTGTTTCTTGAACAGTTTGACGTGTTGTTTGAGCATTTTAGGTGTTGGAGTGAACACTGTTTTCAAGGATGTGCAATCACTGACTTCCAAGTATTGTATAGAAGGTGGAAGCTCAGGCAATGATTGAAGCCTCCTACAACTCCCCAAGTAGAGATATCTCAACTTTCGAAGATGTTTGATGCTCTCTGGCAAGCTCTTCACATTAGTTCCCTTTACTGATAACCAACATAACAATGATAAGTTGTTGACATTGTCTGGTAGTTTATCCAAGTTATGGCACCCACCCAAATTGAGCCTTTCTAATGATGATAACCCACTAAATAAAATGTGTAGGTTTGATGTGTCAAGTTGCTGGCATCCTTCAAGGTAAAGCTCTTTAAGAAATTTTAATTTGGATGTGCTATCTGGCAGATGCTTTAGCCTCTTGCATCCTGACAGGTTCAAGTGTTCAACCTTACTGCTGCTGCTACACTTACCTAAATACATCATCATATTTATCATCTATTTCATTTCAATTTGATCTTTTTTATGCATTTTTAGTATGTAAAGTTGCATTATATTTTCTTGCAATTGTTAGCCAACTATTATTACTATTTTACTAATATATTAAAGGGTTATGTTAGGTAACCAATGATTTTCTTGAACAATATGAACAATAGGTTCTAAAATTGACCCAATTCAAGTAAAACACACTACCCTCTAAATTATTCACCTAAATCTTAATATTAGAATAACCATCCGCACACCTAGTGAATTAAACATCTGATATATTAATTATTCACGTTTTTTAATATTTTCATTATCTACCTCTACTTTTCTTATATTAAATGATATGTCTGTATACTATATAGCATTGGTTAATGATGTGACATATCACGATTAAATCTCCATTTGGTCCCTGAGATTCACGCGATTACTCATTTTGGTTCTTGAAATTTAAAATTACCTATGTTGGTTCTCCAGATTTAAGTCCGGGCACCAATATGGTCCCTCAATTCTTTCCGACGATGACTAGACAAACGAAGTGCTGAGATTGCACCCTCCCTACCACGCTAGATGATGGTAAACGATATCGTTTACCTTTGGCATCCAAACAAGTTAGAAACGAAGAATAATAGAGGAAGAGAAGAAGACGAATACTTTATTTTGGATCTCCATCGTTTCTTCTCCCTTTATATACAAAACAACGATATTTCTGACTTGTTTGAATGCCAAGGATAAACGACATCGTTTACCCATCATCCAATATGGCAGGAAGGGTGTCATATGAGCACTTCGTTTGCCTAGTCATCACTGGAAAGAGTCGAGGGACCACATTGGTGCCTAAACTTGAATCTAAAGGACCAGTATAGATAATTTTAAATTTTATGGACCAAATTGAGTAATCGCATGAATCTCAAAGATCAAAATGGGTATTTAATCAACATATCACAGAGGGAAGTGTGATTAGAATTTAGAAGAATGTTTTTATATGTTTATAAATTTTAACTAAAAACATTATATTGGAATGCTTTTTCAATGCATGTTTCTACTATATCTTCTATTATTTTAATATCTATTTTTTGGAATGTCTCGTTGGATCTTCATGTTAGAGCTTTTTGGGAATTTGAATTGTGGAAATTCGTAAATTATCATGTTTAATAACTGCCTCATTTTTTGTTTAGCTCTAAAATTATAATTTAGTTTTGTAATCTTTTAATATATTTTATAACTTACATCTAAAGCATCGTACTTTTTCTCAATAATATCTTTTCGATTCTAATATATAATTTTAAAACTTTCGTAGTATATCCATTTTAATTTTTAAGCTCAGCAAAATTTAGATAATAATTAAAAAAATATTGGAACGTCATGCAATTACTTTTTAACATAGTGATTAAAGAATCTTTAAACTTCTTAATTTAAGACTATTAGTATGCTCACATTTATCAATAATTCTATACAGCTATGTTTTTTACGAAATCAAATCCAACTAACTCATGATATATTTTTTATTATTATTTTATTATATTTATTACTTCATAGTTTGGACTTTATTATACATATGTTATTCTATAAAATTTAAGATTAATAAAAAAACTTTAGAAGGTAATTTAACGTTATGAAAATATTTTAAGAATGAATTAATCTCAACATTTGCTTGAATATTACCGTAACTCACCTGCAAGTTTCTTCAACCTTATACAACGCTCTAGGTCTACATGAATTAGTTTTTGGAGGAAGAAAATAGATGGATGAACAGAGCGCAAATTTTCACAGTCACAGAGTGATAATGTTTCAAGATTTGAGGCTTTGGAGAGGTCTGGAAGCTCTATCAATTGCTTGGATCCATCAAGATCAATGCGTCTTAGATTAGCCAAATTCTGTTTCAAATTATCAAATAAAATAGGTAAATCTTAGAGGGCAAAAGTAGTAATGTAAAATTATTTTAAACATGTATTCAACCACGTAATAACGCATTAACAAAAGTAATATATTAATCGCATGAAAGATGAATATAATTAAATGTCTATGTTAAATATTATATATATATATATATATTAAAATTAAACTCATATCTTATTATATTCACCATGCAATAAACATATTTTATAAGTGTTTAATTATAAGTAGTAAACAAATATTATTTCCACGCACCTGTATGTCATTCCAAAGTTTTTTGACGTAACTTCCTTGCATATCAAGTTCAACAAGATTCTCTGCATTAAATTTGGTGGGCAAGGATTCCAAAGGGTAATCATCCCAGTGGAAAAGTTTTAGTTTGTCTGGCAATTTTTCAAGGCCTTCTGGAAGGTGCACCCCATATGTATCATATGAATAGAATCTCAGAAAGTTAAGATTTTTCATTTTAGCAAGGGAATGACGATTTAACCTCAGATCAGGAGCACTTGACATGTTGAAGGTTATGCTTTCAATACGATCAGTCCCCTATCCAACAAAAATTAATACAAAATACATAATTCCAAAAGAAAAATGATATATTCTTGAAATTTAATTTTGATTCGTGTTTACACGTGCACTAATGACATAACAGCACATCAGCAAAAAAATTGACCGCGTGAATGGTTATTCATAAAAATATATATGATTATACAACTGTGTAAATTATTTTATATTGTCAATGCATTAAAATTAAACTCGTTATTCTTGACCAACATATCAATTAAAAAGTTTAAGTAAAGATATAACAAACTATTGTTCAAAAGATACTGATTAAGAGAGTAATAAGTTATCTAGTTTCATACCTGGTCCTGCTTTAGTACTTGAGTTATGTCTATAGGATCCCATAAATGACTTCGTTCCCCAAACTTTTCAATGTTTTGCCGACGAACAATTTCTCGACCCATTTCTCGAATCAAATCGTGCATGGTTACGTGCTTTCCATCTTTTGAAACAATTATAAGAGCTCTGTCATGAAGAGTTTTCAAAGCAATAGCTGTGGAGTAACCACATGCATCCAGTAAAATTTTAATGTTATCATCTCCTTTGAAAAAACAAGCAATATATAAAAATATGTTGCTTTCTTCTCGATCTAGTCCTTCGTAACTTAATCTCAAAACATTTTGGATTTCGTTGAATGACATTTTCTCAAGTTTTTGTAATTGACTTTCCCATTCTTCAGCACTTTTTCCAAAAAGAAAAGTCCCTAACACCTTTAAGGCTAAGGGGATTCCTTGGGCATAATCAACTACTTTTGTCATAAGATTATGTTGACTCATTTGTAGGCTCCTTCCATTGAAGGCATGCAAATTTAAAAGTTGCAAAGCTTCATGGTGTTCCAATGCCCCAACTTCATAAATATCATCGGCTTCTTTACAAATCACATGCTTATCTCTAGTTGTGATGAAGATTCTGCTACCTTGACCCAACCATTCATGTCCTCCAACTAAGCTTTGAACGTGATCTGGATTATTAACATCGTCAAGAACAACAAGAATCTTCTTGCGACCAAGTCTCCTCAAAACATGACTTGGTACTCCGTTAGCACCAATGTTTAGATCTTTTTCCTCTAACAATATGGAAAGAAGTTTATCTCTTAGTTGGATTATCCCATTCTTCTCTGATTGTTCTCTGACATTTGGAACAAAACAGCAACCTTCAAATTCAGAGCATAATATATTAAATAACGCACTGGCTATAGTGGTTTTACCAATACCACCCATACCCCAAATTCCTATAATATGAACATCTTTTGACGCAGTGCATGACATCATTGATTGAAGCTCTTCAATTGGTTTATCGATTCCAATAAGACCTTTGAACTCAATTTGGGGCATGTAATTCAACCTTGCTAACACACGTTGTACAACTTTCTCAATAAGTTCAGCTTCAGTCCTATAACAAAAAGAAAACAAAATTTATTGTTATCAATCATCCAAAGAATATGAAACAACTCATAAAAATATATTTTTCTTTTCTATAACATTTCATTTATGATTGACTATTACTAAACGAGAGAGTATATGAACCAACTTTTATTTAATCAATACTATTTAGGGTTTATAATTTAATGCAGGGTTAAGGATTTATGATTTAGGATCTAGAATTTCAAATAAACAAAATAATTTTTAAAAAGGTTAATTAATGTTGGCTGAAAAAAAAATAGCTACGACCTAACATTACTGTTCAACATGCAATTCATGGTATACAAGAAGTTGTTTCATCATATTCTTTATTTGCTAACCAATAATAATAACAATAATAAGTACTATGACGACTTGTATAAATTCTCAAGTCTCATCATTCATTATTCATGAACTTGTATAAGAAACCATGTGATTTTTCCATTTATAAAGAAAAACAAAAACGAAACAAAAGAATCCAGAAAATAGGCTAATTTGTTACGATTTGGCCTGAACCTGCTTAAGTTATGAGTTATTTTAGCCAAGTCAAAATAACTCGCTTCTAAAAGAGCCATATTTTTGCTAGCTTAAATTGTCAGTTCTTTGCAATTCAACCAAGTCAATTATGGATTTCAATTTGTTTTTAAGGCTCTATGACCGCATAATGCTCTAGAAAATTGTTCATACCTTGACCCAAAAATATAATCAAGTCTAAAATGAATAAAAGTCCACTCAAGAGATTTAACTACTATAGCTACCCGACCTCATAGAGGTCGGGTGCAACGATAAATACACTGACACTCTCAGGTATATTTAAGATTAAATCTACTAAAAAGCTACTTTAGTCTTTGCTAACTTAAATATCAGAGTTCCTTGTAGGTATCACCTTCTACCTCCTCACGAAGAATTCAGACGGCGACACTTCGACACCAATAAAGTTGGACGCTGTACAAAGGGAGTCTAGACTTCACATTCAAGCCTAAAAGCAACTCAGTTTTAAGTAACTAACAGGAGTCATGTCTAAATTGTGAAGTAACGTTTACACATACAATTTGCCATGCATCATAAGCTTGAAATAGTGAGTAGTGTATTTGTTTGACAAAATAGAAAACTCAATGTTGTGCTAAAGTTTAAAAGAAAAAGTCAAATACTGATGTCATAATATATATTAAAGTGAATATATATACACTTACCCGAAATTTATGGAATGAAATCCTGATAAATTGGCAACTCTTTTCAAGGAAAGTTTCCATTTTTCTACAGTCATGATGTTGTCTTTGAAACATTTTTCATGATGAACAAATGCATTTTGGTAGCACCCCTTTTGACGTCGTACATCTGATGGATCTATATTGTAGAAGATAGGTATTACAATTTGCCAATTTTCTGTCATGCATTCTGTTATTTTGACAAGCTCTTCCAAACACCATTTTGAAGAAGCATAATCGCTGGAAAATATAACCAATGCAATTTGTGATTTCTCAATTGCTGTAAAAAGGGTAGGCAATAAATCATCTCCTTCTTTGAGCCTGTCATCCACATATGCATCAATTTGTTTCTCCCTTAATGCCTTAAGCAAATGGCTTAGAAAACCGCCACGGGTGTTTAAACCTCTAAAACTGATGAAGACATCATATTTTATCTGAGATGAAGACGAAGCCATGATATGAAGGGCACTCATTGTATGAATCTAGATCATCCACATAGAAGTGTATCTGAAAGGAACAATTTATATAAGAACAAAATAACACATTATCATTGCCGAAAAGAGAAACAAACTCATTTGACATTTTTCATAAGCTATTCAATAAAATATGGGAGAAAAAGAGAGAGAATTAAAACTAGGTCATGACAACTTATCAACAAACTATATCAAATATTGTGATCTTATATGTAACGGTAACTCAAATGTCATCAATTCAATTCTGGTAATAGTAGGCATTTTTGTTTTATGAAAAAAATGTTAATGCTTTGATACTGAGGGCTGCTAGATTTCTAAAGAAATATGTTTACCTATAAAGATACATTTTTCTTAATGATTTTTGCTTTAGAATTTTCTAATCATTTGGTTGTTTTTTTTTTAAATAAGGGAAAAAGATAGATAGGTCCCTGACTTTTCAAACTTTTGACAAATACATCCCTGACAAAATTTAAATACAAAAAGTCCCTGACTTTAACAAACGGAGGACAATTTTGTCCTTCCGTCTATTTGCCTCTCATACACCTAACGGAACTGGCTGACATGGCTGAAACGGTGTACATGTGTCCGTTACGGTGCCACGATGGAAGGGGAAAAAAGTTCGAAGGACAAATAAGTCCTTGACGTCATTTTACAAATAAAGTTCGAAGGACAAATAGGTTCTTGTGAATTTTTTTTATTATACTTCTATTATACTTCTATTATGAGAATTTAGTTTATAAAATTAGGCTAATTTTTTTTTGTATGAAAAAAATATTGGTGTTTTTATTGAAAATGAGAGAATGTAGTGTAATTATAGATGAGTGGATTTTTTTTGTAGGAAGTTAACACGTGGGGGGCGTCGTGCACACGTGGTATCATTCTGGCCAACACGTGGGGGGCGTGTTGAACACGTGGCAGCATCTTAGCCAACACGTGGAGGCGTGTTGAATAATTTCCACAATACTGTAATACACTTCAAATGTCAATATTCAACCAAAACACCAATTTTTTTCTATATTAAAAATAATTTCTGATAAAATTATGCTTGTATTTTGAAATCTAGTTAACTTGTTTTATTCTACAATTTAAATTATTTGTATTAAAATTGTAGAAATTGGGCTTGTTATGTTTCTATTCTTTTTCTTAAATTGCATTAGTTTAGTTTTAGTGCATTTGTGTATTATATTAGAATTTGTTAAATTGCATTAGTTCAGTTTTCATCATACCAGTGGCATTAGTTAGCATCAGTTCATTTATGCATCAAGTTAGCATTAGTTCATTTGTGCATCATTCATGTATTAAGTTAGCATTAGTGCATTTGTGTATTATATTAGAACTAGTATTTTTATGCATAATAACATTACGACAATATTTTTTTTAAATTATAATTCACTTTGTTCTAACAATATAAATTATGCATGACACAAAAGATTTATAAAATCAAACTACTTTTACAAAAAAGTCGTAAGTTGACAAAAGTTTCTGACTAAAAAGACCAAAATATCTGCAGATAAAAAATTAAATAATAAGATTTTTAGTTATTATTTTTATATGAAAAAGTCTAATTTTTTATTAGTAATTAATTTTAACATTCGTTATCTAAAATTTAAAATAATTTAATGTGTATAATTTTACATTTAAAATATTTTAATTGTAAAAAAATATCGAATGACATATTTTGATTTGTCAAATTACTAATATAAAATATAATTATATATGGAGTAAAAATAGTAGAGAGAAATATAAAAATGGAAAGAGGTAGATGAGAGAATTTAAGAAATGAGTTTTGTTCCTACCCTGACCCAACGGTATGGCCCAGGTCCAAATACACCAAAAGGCCCAATCCAAAGATTGGCCTTCGTTATTCACTGACCTCTTCAAAAGAGGTCGGACTCAACACAGACTTCTTTCCAAAGAAGTCGGGCTCAAGAAATAGCTGGCAGATAACACTTATTCAAATAAGTAACTGCCCCTAAAATCTCTCTAACCACTTCTAGAAGCCATATCCCAACAATCCCTAGATAAAAGGGACGGTTATCCACCTAAAAGGGTGGCACTACTCCAACGGTGGTTATTGGATCACCACTATAAATACCCTGACACCCCTCAGGTATCTCTAAGTTCCAATACATTCTAAACCTGCTTAACCCCATGCTGACTTAGGCATCGGAGTGTCTTTGCAGGTACCACCCCCCATCTCTTGGAACACACAACTCGGAGGCGGCTCCCAGACGTAAACCAAGTCGGAGACCACACTCCTCCAGCGCTTGGGCCTCAAACAAGTCCAACCACCGTCCGGTTCTAGGTAAGCCCCGGAACATTGGCGCCGTTGCCGGAGACCCGGAGCTCAATCCTTGATAATGGCGGATGATCAACAAGATGGTCGGACAACCTCTCGACATGAATAAGATGAAAGCATGTTAAAAAGAAGCTGGAATACAGTTTCTATGGATGCCAAAAATCCTGTAAAAACTTCTCCAAATGGACAGAGGATATCAAATAGGGATGATGATTCTACTTCTACAGTTAAATTGGATTAAACAAAAGAGAAGAAAGCACCGTCCCAAGGCCATTGCAGAAAGCAAACCAAGACGAACTCGAAAGCCAATTGAATAAAAGAATTTTCAATTCAAAAAATTCAATTGGCAAAAGAAGTTACGTGAAAAAAAAAGACAAACTCAAAAGCCAATTGAATAAGAATTTTCAATTCAGAAAATTTAATTGGCAAAAGAAGTTACGTATAAAAAAAGAGGGGGAGAAAAGGGAACGTGACTAATCCCAACCTCTTCGTGAAATAGGATGGACAATGACATTTGTGCCGACTTACAATCTCGGAAAAGTCCATGATACCCACTCATGGAATGGAGCAGTTGCATGTTCCAAATTCACAGGTTTTATAAATAAATAAAATATCCCATATTAGTCAGTAATTGAAGAAAGAAGGGAAAACGTTGTTGATAAAAACAATGAAACCTTTCTTTTCAACTTATGCCAAAAAGTGCAGCATCAATCCATTTGAAATGCAACCCAATCCGACAATGAAGTGATGAATCCAGTTTTTTCTTCATTGGATTCACATATCAATTACAACAGAGCAGTGAATAACACGAAAAATTCACATGGTACATCTTTCGTTGGTTGCTCACAAATTACATCACTGCCAATGAATATGGAAAGAAATATTCCTGCGGTAGAATTTGATGTTGTTTGCACACCAATAAAGATGGATGTCTTCCAGGAAGAAAACTGGAATCCGATCCAAAGAAAAAAGAAAGTTGGAGTGACAAAGGCCCAGTCTTCATTGGAGGGAATGATGGTCAGACTTTTCTTCAAAGGTCAGATGAGCCGGGAGCTCACAAAGAAAATCCGACCTCTTTTAGAGAGCTCACGAATAAAAGTCCGACCTCTTTTAAAGGTCATACTTTACAATAAAGTCGGATGAGTTGGGAGCTCACCAAAGAAAATCCGACCTCTTTTAGAGAGCTCATGAAGAAAAGTCCAACCTCTTTTTAAAGGACAGACTTTACAATAAGGTCGGATGAGTTGGGAGCTCACCAAAGAAAATCCGACCTCTTTTAGAGAGCTCATGAAGAAAAGTCCGACCTCTTTTAAAGGTTAGACTTAACAACAAGGTCGGATGAGTTGGGAGCTCACCAAAGAAAATCCGACCTCTTTCAGAGAGCTCACGAATAAAAGTCCGACCTCTTTTAAAGGTCAGACTTTACAACAAGGTCGGATGAGTTGGGAGCTCACAAAGAAAATCCGACCTCTTTTAGAGAGCTCACGAATAAAAGTCCGACCTCTTTTAAAGGTTAGACTCTACAATGAGGTCTAAAACCTCATTGCTCAGAAGAATCCGACCTCTTTAGATCCGACAAGAAAAAAATCCGACCTCGTTTTAGGAGTCTGTAAAAAATCTGACCTCTTTCACGATCAACTCTACAATGAGGTCAAAAACCTCGAAGAATATCAGAAAGAGATTCCGACTTCTTTTAAAGATCAAAGTCTACAATGAGGTCGAAAACCTCCAAGCTTAGAAAGAAAGTCTGACCTCTTTCCAAGCTTAGAAAGAAAAATCCGACCTCTTCTGAAGATCTAAGCTTATGAAGATAATTTGACCTCCTCTGAGGATTCAAGTCTACAAATAAAAATCCGACTTCCTTTAAGAGCTTACAAAGAAAAGTCCGACTTCTTTCTTGAGGTACAACTTCGAGAAACCAGATCCCAAGCATAAATGGCTATGAGAAGGTCATACGAAGAAATTTCTCAACTGACAACTTCGTCTTGATCCAAAATGACATCGGACCAAAAGCGGACGAAGAAAAGCCAACACCAAAATGAAAAGATCCAACAAAGTCACTTAAGACTTGAAAAAGAACTACTACAACATACTCAACTTACTCGAAAACAATCTACCTAGATTGTGCCATGTTTACAACAAAAGGGATACTACAGCTAGAAAGCGCACCTTACTCCTTAATGCATACTTTTTCTGACTTGAAGTGATAAGATCCAAAGTAGCGTAAGAAGTTATAAATGCAAATCGTGGTCCGACCTCATTAAGCCACTTGTACTAAATCAAACTGGCAAGGGGCAAAGGCTAAAACGAATTGCACAAATAACTTAAGGACAACGTGATCATAATCAAACATCAACACGAAGAGGATGTAAACCCGACGTCACAACAATTTGTTTAAAACAAATTGAGAAAGGATGGCGATTTATAAGAATGCCTCCTCAAGCCAAGAGATAAGTATCCGACCTTACTAAGTTGACACAACAAGTATAAAACAAGTTATCCGACCTCCCAAAAAGAGAATCCAAAATAACTTGTAAAAGTCACATAGCAACAAATAGTAAGATTCAAGAATGGCATGACTGAATACTCGAGTCCGGCTTTATGAAGCTCGACCTCGAGTAGGGGCACTGGCTTATCATGAAAGCTAAGTCCAAAATTATTAAAAACTAAAGACAACATTCTACAATGATGCTAGAGCACGAAAGAAGAACGTGACCCCCTTCCAGAAACCTGAGAGCAAACTCAGATAAGGAAAGAGCTCTTGAGACAAAGGATGGCTACGAGATTCGCCGCAAAAGACCTCATCTTGATAAGAAAAAATATCAGGCTACTGAGTTCGGGCGAATGAAAGCTGACAACAAAAAGGATAGGACCCTACAAGATTACTGAGATCTTAGGAAAAGGTTATTACAAGGTGACCGACTTAAACAGCACCGAGCTACCAAGGTCGTGGCATGCTTGTAACATGAAAAGGTACTATAGCTAAAAGCAAACTCTACTCCCTGATATACTCTTTTTCCAACTTCATGATTTTTTCCCAAAAATTAAAGGATTTTTTCTGAAGAAGGGTTTTTAACGAGCATCATAGTAGAGACTAAGGGATCATAGATAATGAAAAACCCTTAGTAGCAGTAAAAGTACCTTCGCAAATAAATAAAGATCTTTTATCTCTTATAAATTCCTTCTCGTTTTTCTTTCTTTCTACGAAACGCGCCGACTTAAGCTCGACAAAGCGTGAAAATCCCATGAACCGACCTAGATGGTCGTCAGGATAAAACGACGAGGTACAAGTCAGTGTAAAGAGGTTATAAAAGTCGATCGTAATAAACTCGGAAATTATCTGACTTACAAGTCGGAAAAACCGAGAAAAAAGGAAACGCATCGCAAAAATAACCTAAATCATAAGAGCTCAATAAATCAAAAATTGAGTATAAGGAATACCAAAAAGAGATCAGGAAACCTATTGAAAGCACTAAGGCAAAAGGCTGTCCCGAGTTGCTAAGGAAAACTTAACTTAAAGAAAGGGACAGTCAGCCAAGAAAAAGGTTTTTCAAAACAAAGATCAAAAAGGTTTTTTCTAAGATTACTGAAATCTTAGAAAAGGGCTACTACAAAGTGTCTAACTTCGAGGGTGAAAAACTACTCAGGTCACAACACACCTCCAACATAAGGAGATAAAACAATTCCTTATGAAAATTGATTTTCTACAATTAACACACACCAATTGAAGCTCGATAAAACACGAAAATCACGGGCCGATCATATAGAAATCGCCTGGATGAAGCGACGAGGAACCAATTGGTGGAAAGAAGTTACATATGCGAATTGGAAAGAAAACACCTCGAAACAGCTCGGGCCAAACGGGTTGAAAAAGTTGTGTTTAGAACAAGTCGCAAAAGTAACTTAACTAAATATGCCCCTTAAGGCATAAATACGATCTAACAACTCGATCCACACGGATAACAAATGGATCGTACAAAATCTCAAGCCCACAATCTCATCTCTACAAGTTCTAAAAATAAACGACTTAGTCGTATAAAATGGAACACTTTCACAAAAACAAGTTGTTCCAAGAAAACTCGTTCTAGCATTCACAACAACATAAGGATAACTTGGATTAAACGAGTTATGCCAGTCAACCATATTTTCAACGAAATTGTGTCAAGCACAAGTCGTGTCTATCTAAAAGCAAAGCTTTAAAAGTGATTTGTATCAAAATGAATCACTTCAAACGACTCGTATAGAAACGAGTTAAAAAGGAAGGATTGTAAACGTTTTTGAACAAAATCGAAACGTAAAAACTATCCTCCAAAACAACTTGGATAAAACAAGTTGTATCATACACAAGGACGACAACCTTGTAAAAACTAGAAAGGGGAGGGAATAAGCATATAATCCTTTCACCTAAGGCGCCAATTTATGCTCGACAAAGCGCAAAAATCACGAGCTGGCCTTTTCAATGGTCGCTCGGATAAAGCGACGAGGTATAAATTGGTGTCCAATGGTTATAATACGGCTTGATGATTTAAAACAACTCAAGCCCATGAGTTGAACAAAATCGAGTAAAAAATAACCATATGATCTAAGTAATTTAAATTGCGCAAAACAACTTGATATATAACGAGTTGTGCTTCAAAAAAGTGACTTGTATAAAAAACAAGTCATCTAGAAAACTCAGAATGAATGAGTTCAATAAAAAATGCTTCATTCGAAAATCCTTTCTGCTTGATTGCTCGAGTCCGACTTCATAAAGCTCGACCTCGAGCAGGGGCATAATGGATAAAGCAACGAAGTCCGATGGTTATAAAGATGATCTGATAGTTTAAAAGGACTCAAAATAGACAATTTGTACTTGAAACAAGTTGTGAAGTCCTAAAAAACAGCTCGAATTTAAATGAGTTGTATGAAATTAGATCAAGAAATAGCCACGTTTTAATTAAACGATTTGAAATGAAGCAAATCGTAAGACCTTAAAACTACTCGCATCGAACGAGCTAGATGAGGTTATACTAAAAAAATAATTACGAGTTTTGAAATAAACGATTTGTATCAAAACAAGTCGTAAGAAATCAGAATAAGTTTCAGAAAGGTGATTTGTATTAAAACAAGTCATGCATCCTCAAAACAGCTCGAACTGAACGAGTTGTACAAAATTAGGATAAGAAATGTTTTCTGGTTAAGCACGATGTGCTAAAACCAGTCATACAAAGCCTACAAGCCTTAAATAACTCAGAAAGAACGAGTTGTACCAATCAGTCTTAGAAAAAAGACTTGGCCAAAAACAAGTCGTTTAAAGAGGGAAAAGTATTTATAGCACGCCAGGGGCATAAGGGTAAATTGACGCGATCATTAAAGAAACGCGTTGTTACCAATGTAACTGCTCCCATGTGTAAATGCGAAAACCCCAACAGACGCGACGTTTGATTAGACTTGGCGGTTAAGAAATTTAAAATCACGCCAGTTTTAAAAGTCACGTCAGCTACAGACCAAGTTCAATACTCGAATCCAACTCATAAGCAAAAGAGATTGGACTCGAGTAGGGGCACTGTTCCTACCCTGACCCAACGGTATGGCCCAGGTCCAAATACACCAAAAGGCCCAATCCAAAGATTGGCCTTCGTTATTCACTGACCTCTTCAAAAGAGGTCGGACTCAACACAGACTTCTTTCCAAAGAAGTCGGGCTCAAGAAATAGCTGGCAGATAACACTTATTCAAATAAGTAACTGCCCCTAAAATCTCTCTAACCACTTCTAGAAGCCATATCCCAACAATCCCTAGATAAAAGGGACGGTTATCCACCTAAAAAGGTGGCACTACTCCAACGGTGGTTATTGGATCACCACTATAAATACCCTGACACCCCTCAGGTATCTCTAAGTTCCAATACATTCTAAACCTGCTTAACCCCATGCTGACTTAGGCATCGGAGTGTCTTTGCAGGTACCACCCCCCATCTCTTGGAACACACAACTCGGAGGCGGCTCCCAGACGTAAACCAAGTCGGAGACCACACTCCTCCAGCGCTTGGGCCTCAAACAAGTCCAACCACCGTCCGGTTCTAGGTAAGCCCCGGAACAAGTTTATTAATTTTGAAAAAAAAAATCTCAAAGACCTATTTGTCCTTTGAACTTTATTTGTAAAATGACGTCAAGGACTTATTTGTCCTTCGAACTTTTTTTCCTTTCCAACGTGGCACCATAACGGACACCTGGACACCATTTCAGCCACGTCAGCCAGTTCCATTAGGTGTATGAGAGGCAAATAGACGAAAGGACTAAATTGTCCTCCGTTTGTTAAAGTCAGGGACTTTTTTGTATTTAAATTTTGTCAGGGATGTATTTGTCAAAAGTTTAAAAAGTCAGAGACGTATTTATCTTTTTCCCTTTAAATAAAGTGCCTCTTAACCGAACACAGCACATATTTTCAATATAAGCATAACTAGTATGAGTAAATGATCCTTAAAAGATCACGTGATCTCCAAATCAATTTTCAAAAAAATGTTTTTAATCAAATCCATCTTTAAAAAATTTTAAGTTAGTCGCATCACTCCTTCCGTCACTTCTCATACTAACTGTTCATACCCTGACCAAGCTCCCCCAACTCGGAAGTTCATAGAAGGTCCGACCTCGTCCCAAGGCCCACGCCTGAGGTCGGACCTCGGACAAATAAGCTAAAGAAGGCCCATCAGAAGGAACGAAGCCCAAAACCTAAAGGCCGAAAAGGCCTAAAGAAAGGCGGTTCCACAAAGATAGGGATAAAGCTCCCAAAAGATAAGATAAGATAAGAATATCTTATCCAGGGAAGATCACGACCAACTACTATAAATACACTGGAGCACCCAGGTATAACTCATACTCTAATTCTACTCAATATCTGCTTGGACCCATGCTAACTTAAGCATCGGAGTGTCATTGCAGGTACAACCACCAGCCGCTCAGCGCATCAAGCTCGGGTCACAGAACCCTCACCTCGGGTCTTGCCAGACGGCCGAGCTACACGTTTCAGGTAACCCTCGGAACATTGGCGCCGTTGCCGGGGATCCTGGAAGTCATCCCTCTACCATGGCAGACGATCCTCCCAACAATAACCACGCTACATCAGAACAAGAGGAGGAAGTTGACACCGGAGAACGACCGGACAGCCCTCTATCACCGCGCACTCCAGGAGGAAACAAACAGAATCACCCAAAGACATCACTCCCAAACAAAAATCCACAAAATCCCGAAAAAGAAAAGAGCTCAGAAATTCTAGAAGCAGTTCGGGCACAGCAAAACCGGCTGAAACAACTCGAAGAGGACATAAAGAAGCAGAAAGAAACTGAACAAGATTTGAGAAGGGAGGCTCGCAAGCGCAGGGAATTAGAAGAAAAACTCCGGAAAATAGAGGCCAACCTGAAAGATCGGACGGACCGCGGTCCCACCCCCGAAGGCAACCATGATCCCTTCACGCAAGAGATCATGAAGGAAAAGGTATCGCGGAACTTTAAGCCACCCGATATGGATCTATACGACGGCACCACCGATCCAAGTCACCACCTCAGCAACTTTAGAAGCAGAATGTACCTAGTCGACGCCTCCGACGCGATTCGGTGCAAAGCCTTCCCCACCACTCTCACCAAGTCAGCCATGAAATGGTTCGACAACCTGCCACCAAGATCAATCACCAGCTTCGAAGACCTAACCAAAAAATTCCTAACACGGTTCTCCATTCAAAAGGACAAGGCAAAACATGCCCCCAGTCTACTCGGGATCAAACAAGGCAACCAGGAAACTCTCCGAGAGTACATGGAGCGATTTAACAAAGCCTGCCTGGACATACAACACTTGCCCACTGAAGCAGCCATCATGGGACTAGCAAACGGCCTAAAGGAGGGACCGTTTAGCCAATCCCTATCCAAACGATACCCGACCTCCCTGTACGAGGTGCAGGAACGAGCAGAAAAATATATCAACATGGAAGAAACCTCCCAGCTAAGAGACTCTTTCAGGAAGGAATCAAACTACCCACTCCAAGATCGAGATCGGGAACAAAGGAAGAAAGAAGAAACCAACTCGGACAAGCCACGGAAATACCACAGTTACACCCCCCTCCGAGTCTCCGTGGTAGACATCTACAGAGAAGTATGCCACACCGAGAAAATCCCACCACCTCGACCGCTAAAACACAAAAGAGCGGGGAGAGATCGGTCCGAATACTGTGAATACCACAAGCTCTACGGCCATTCTACTAACGACTGCCACGATCTAAAGAATGTTATAGAAAAGCTAGCCAGAGAAGGAAAACTCGACAGATACATAGCAGAGAAAGGAGAAGAAACCAGAAAAAGGAGGCGGGGAGATAACGAGGAACGGGCCGAACAAACCCCACGAACCCCTGAAAGACACGTGCACATGATAAATGGAGGTTTTGCAAGCGGAGGAACATCCAGATCCTCGCGAAAAAGACACCTCAAAGAAGTCTATCATGTCCGAGAAGACAGTCCCCTACCCGAGTTGCCTACCATCTCATTTACCCGAGAAGACGCTCAAGGGATAATACCCGGGCACGACGATCCAATGGTGGTCACCATTATCCTAGCAAACGCCAACTTACATCGAACCCTGATTGACCAGGGAAGCTCAGCAGATATCCTGTTCAAAGCGGCCTTCGACAAGCTCGGACTTGAAGAAAAAGAGCTAAAGGCCTATCCCACCGACCTATTTGGGCTAGGGGACACCCCGATCCATCCCTTAGGATACATCTCGCTACACACTACCTTTGGAAGAGGCGAGCAATCTAAAACATTAAGCATCGACTACATTATAGTCGACGTTACCTCAGCGTACAACGCCCTCATTGGGCGACCAACCCTAAACAGACTAGCAGCTGTAGTCTCGACCCCACACCTCTGTATGAAGTTCCCTACCGCAAAAGGAATCGCTACCCTAAAAGGCGACCAAAAACTGGCGCGGCGATGCTATAACGAAAGCCTGAGCTTAAAGGGAAAGGAGATCAACACAATAGAACTCGGGCGAGTTCAAGTCCGAGAAGACCTTCGGCCACAACCAGAGGGAGAAACCGAAAGAATCCAGATCGGGAACACATCTGAAAAAGTAACAAATATAGGGGCAAACCTCGAAGCGGGCCTAAAAGAGGAACTCATAACCCTCTTAAAAGAAAATTCCGACCTCTTCGCCTGGAAAGCCTCCGACATGCCAGGCATTAGTCCCGACCTGATGTGCCATAGGCTATCAGTGTACCCGGGATCCCGACCTGTCCAACAAAGACGCAGGAAACTCGGGCCTGAGCGCATGCAAGCAATAGAAGAACAAATACAAGCACTACTAGATGCAGGGTTCATTAGGGAAGTAAAATACCCCCTATGGCTCGCAAACGTGGTCCTGGTAAAAAAGCCCAATGGAAAATGGAGAATGTGCGTCGACTACACGGATCTCAACAAAGCCTGCCCCAAAGACCCATATCCACTACCAAACATCGACGCCTTAGTCGACGCAGCCTCAGGCTACAGATATCTCTCCTTCATGGATGCATACTCGGGATACAATCAAATCCCGATGTACGGACCCGACCAAGAAAAGACCTCGTTCATCACCCCAAGGGCAAACTACTGCTACGTAGTAATGCCCTTCGGGCTGAAGAACGCAGGGGCAACCTACCAGAGGCTAATGAATAAAGTGTTCTCAGAGCACATCGGACTACAGCTAGAGGTGTATGTCGACGACATGCTGGTAAAGACACAAGAAGACAGAAACTTGGTGACCGACCTCACCAGTGTCTTCGACACCCTCAGGAAACACAACATGAGACTTAACCCGACAAAGTGTACCTTCGCCGCAGAAGCCGGAAAGTTCCTAGGCTTCATGCTGACTCAAAGAGGCATCGAAGCAAACCCGGATAAATGCCAAGCAATACTCAATATGAAGAGCCCGACGTGTGTCAAAGAAGTACAACAACTGAATGGAAGGCTAGCCGCCCTATCAAGATTCTTGGCAGGATCAGCGATAAAATCACTACCTCTCTACTCACTCCTAAAGAAAGGGAAACCCTTCGCGTGGACCCCGGAGTGCGAAAAAGCCTTCCAAGAATTCAAGGAATTCCTCGGGCAGCCACCAATCCTAACCCGACCTTTAAAAGGGGAAGAGCTCGTATTATATCTCTCGGTCGGACATCGAGCAGTTGCTTCAGCATTAATACGAGAAAATGACCAAGGACAACACCCCATATACTTTGTAAGCAAGGCACTACAAGGGGCCGAGTTAAACTATCAGAAAATAGAAAAATTCGCCTACGCCCTAGTGTTCACAGCCCGGAGGCTCCGTCCCTACTTTCAAGCCCACACCATCAAGGTCCGGACAAACCAACCCATGAGACACATCCTACAAAAAACAGACATGGCAGGACGAATCCTACAATGGGCGGTGGAACTGTCCGAGTTCGACCTTCACTATGAAGCCCGGACTGCCATAAAATCCCAGTATCTAGCCGACTTCATCGCAGAATACACTGAGACCCCTGGAACCCCACTCTCATGGAACCTGTATGTCGACGGGTCCTCAAACAAAACAGGAAGCGGAGCCGGGGTTATACTTGAAAGCGACCAAGGAACGCGGATAGAACTATCCCTAAAATTCGAGTTCCAGGCTTCGAACAACCAAGCCGAATACGAGGCCCTACTAGCAGGTCTAAAGCTAGCCGAAGAGGTCGGAGCCCAGAGAATCACGATCTTCAGCGACTCCCAGGTCATCACATCACAAGTAAATGGAAGTTACCAGGCCAAAGACCCAACTATGAAAAAATACCTGGACCAAACACAGGCACAATTACGCCATTTCCCAGAAATACAAATCCAACACATACCTCGGGAGTAAAATGCCCGGGCAGACGCCCTCTCAAAGCTTGCTAGCACCAAACCCGGAGGCAACAACAGAAGTCTCCTCCAAGAAACCTTACAATCTCCCTCCGTATTAAGAGAGGAAGAAATACTAAATATATCCAACCAACAACAAGGATGGATGACCCCCATACTCAACTACCTGAAGTCGGGAACTCTCCCCGCCGAAAGAAAAGAAGCTAAAAGGCTTACAAAGGACGCCCAGAATTATACATTAATTCACGACGTATTATACAGAAGAGGATTCTCAAACCCCCTCCTTAGGTGCGTTCCGACCTCAGAAACAAAAAGCGTCCTCGAAGAAGTCCACGAAGGCATGTGTGGAAACCATCTCGGAGCTCGGGCACTATCCAAAAAAGTAGTCAGAGCCGGGTTCTACTGGCCGACCTTGCAAAGGGACGCAACGGAGTTTGTGAAAATATGCCTCCCCTGCCAAAAACACGCCAATTTTCATAAAGCACCGCCCGAAGACCTTATCAGCATCACTGCGCCATGGCCCTTCGCAAAATGGGGACTCGACCTACTCGGCCCGTTTCCACAAGGACCGGGGCAAGTCAAATACCTCATAGTAGGGGTCGACTACTTCACAAAGTGGATCGAAGCTGAACCCTTAGCCACTATTACGGCTCAGAAAAGCCGTAGATTCCTATACAAAAATATTGTCACGAGGTTCGGAGTCCCCTACTCCATCACAACAGACAATGGAACACAGTTCACGGACACAAGTTTTCAGAACTTGGTGGCCGAACTAAAAATCAAACAGCAATTCACATCGGTCGAGCACCCACAAGCCAATGGACAAGCAGAGGCTGCAAATAAAGTCATCTTGGCCGGGTTAAAACGAAGACTCCAAGAGGCCAAAGGGGCATGGGCCGAAGAACTCCCCCAGGTACTATGGGCATATCGGACAACCCCGCACTCTACAACGGGAGAATCCCCATTCCGACTAGCTTACGGGATGGAGGCAATGATTCCTATCGAAATAGATGAAGGGTCGCCCAGAGTCATCTTCTACAACGAAGGAAGCAACCCACGGGCACAAAGGGAAGAACTCGACCTCCTCCCCGAGGTCCGAGAAAGAGCCCGAATCCGAGAAGAAGCCTTAAAACGGCGAACGGCCCTCAGATACAATCAAAAGGTAATAAAGCGAAGTTTCTCCATTCACGACCTGATTCTAATCCGAAATGACATCGGAACACAAAAGTCGGGAGAAGGAAAGCTAGCCGCAAATTGGAAAGGGCCCTACAAGGTAACAGAAGTCTTAGGGACAGGCTACTACAAAATATCCGACCTAGAAGGCAATGAGCTGCCCAGGGCCTGGCACGCCTGTAATCTAAGACGGTACTACAGCTAGAAAAACTTAACCCGAGGTGTACTCTTTTTCCCTACGAGGGTTTTTTAATGAGACACCCGGTTAAAGTAGGATACCCGACCTAGTCAAAGGGTAAACACTTTGTAAATAATCTTTCTTTTTTTTACTAATCAAATTTCTCTATTTTCTCTCCCTCATGATGAAGCAAATCCTAAGAAAAGTACCCCACCAAGGCGCATTAATTTATGCTCGGCAAAACGCAAAATATCATTTGCCAAGAGACCATACAAGGTCGACAAAGATAAAGCGACGAGGTTCAAATTAATGTGAGAAGTTATAAAGTAACTCTGAAATGGCTCGAAGAGCCAAATAAAAAGAGGTTACAAAAATAACTTAAAAAGGCCGACCAAATGACGAAGTCGGACCCAACCAAGGGAAAGTTATAAAGTAACTCTGAAATGGCTCGAAAAGCCAAATAAAAAGAGATTACAGAAATAACTCAAAAGGGCCGACCGACGACAAAGTCGGACCTAACAAAAAGGAGGTACTCGAGCACCCGATGTCCGAGAAAAAGCGCGGACCCAAGAAAGAAGCCTTAAAACGACGAGAACCAAGATTTCGAAAAACGCTTACTAAAAAGTTGCTTTACAAAAGCAACTAAAAAGTACAAGCGAAAGAACGAAATCAAAGGAAGCCTCGACAACGCTTACTAAAAAGTTGCTTTACAAAAGCAACTAAAAAGTACAAGCGAAAAGAACGAAATCAAAGGAAGTTTCAAAACGCTAGCTAAAAAGTTGTTATCCGAAAACAACTAAAAAGCACAAAAGCGGAAACAAAAAGTCAAAACGCTAGCTAAAAAGTTGTTATCCGAAAACAACTAAAAAGCACAAAAGCGGAAACAAAAAGTCAAAACGCTAGCTAAAAAGTTGTTATCCGAAAACAACTAAAAAGCACAAAAGCGGAAACAAAAGGTCAAAACGCGAACAAAAACACCGCATAATAAGCTAAAAAAGTTACTAAAAAGTAGCTAAAAGCAAAAGGTGTTCAAAGCGTTCAACAGAAACCATCCAAAAGACAAAAGAGCCCACAGGCCGGGCACAAAACCAGAATAAAAAGATTACAGAGGATCAAAGTCCTTCCCGGACTCCACATCAACAGAAGGCTGCGGAGCAAACATAGAAATCGGGACAGCATCGACGGCAACGTCCTCTCGATTCGAAACCCCCACACCAGATCCATCCCCGACCAAGGGAGAAGTCGGGTTCTGAACAGGAACCCCGGGGTCGGACATCGGAACTTCATCCTCGGCAGGAGCAGGAACAATCTTTCCCTCCACGACAACATTATCCGTACTAAATAAGCTCAGATCCAGGTCGGGAGCAAGAACCCGGACCTGAGCCTTCAAGTTCTCAAACATCGCATCCATACCCTTAGCCACGTGACCCTCCAGCTCGTAAAAATCATCCCGAGCAGATTGCAACTTCTCCTTCGTCTCCACAAGCTCAGCATATAGCTTGGTATAATTCTCTGTAGCCACCTTCGCCATCTCCTCAGATGTCTTCGTTGCCGCCACAGCCGCGGTAGCTTTAGTTTTCTCTTTCTCCAAGGAGGCCTCCAGCTCAGTAATCCTGGCAGCCTTCAGTTGACTAATCTTATTGAGCTCGGACTGAGCCTTCTCAAGTCGGGAGCTGGTCGCCCCAAGAGGGGATTTCTTGAACTCCCGGGCAATAGCGGCATGAAGACTAGCCATCCGGACACAGCTCCGCGCCATATACTGAAAATGATGCTCCATAGAAACATCATCAGTGGAAATAAAGGTCTGAGGGAGAATATGCTGCTCAATCCAACCAAGAGCGTCAAAGTCCTTATCATTGAAACCGGCAAGCTCTTGAGAGGTCTTCTGCTTCTTGGGAGGAGGACCCGAGAACGGAGGAGGAGAAGAGGTAGCAGGCCCAGAGGTCGGAGGATCCTGACTTAAAGCTCGGAACTGGGGAGTCGGAATAGTCTTCGACCGAGTCTGAACACCTATAGTAGTCTTCTGCGGAGAAGATCGGGCAGAAGCATCCCCGGCCTCGAGATTTCGAGCAGCCACCGACTTCTTCGTCCGACGAAGAAACTTCATAGAATCCGCCTGAGAAGACATCTCTGCAGAAATAAAAAGGAAAAAGATCACCACAACAGAAATTCCACCAAAACAAAACCCAAATACTAAGAAGGATAAATCTCAAAGAGGTCGGGAACTACCTAACTCGGAACGGAGAAGGCTTGGATCTCCCAACATTTTCTTCGTGTCCAAGTGAGGTGCCCGACCCCATAAACTGCTCACCACACCCACAAAGGCCTGCTCCACCTCATCTAAACTCTCAAAAGTATACTTAACAGACACTATATTCTCCTGCCAACAAAGAGGAAAAGAAGGCTCCCCACTCTCATCTAGAAAGAAAGGTCGGACGTCTCCAACAGCCCGGACCTTGAAATAAAAGTTCTTAAAATCGTGAAAAGACTCATCATACAGGGTACAGAACTTCCTCCCCTGGTTAGCCCTAAAAGAGACCCAAGACACCTTCCCTCCGCCCGACCCCGGCTTCGTCAACACAAACAAATAGGAAAAAAGAGAAATAGAGGGAGAAACACCCAAAAACTGACACAAAAGTTGGAACAGCTTTAAAAATGCCCAGGAATTTGGATGGAGCTGCGTAGGGGCAAGGTTACAAGACCACAACACCTCGGACTCCAGGTCGGTAAAAGGAAGTCGGACACTCAGCTTAGAAAAAAAGCAATCATAAGCGTAAAAGAAAAGCTTCTCGGAACTGTCTAAAGGCGGGAAGCACACTCTCTCCTCGGAATCCGGGGCTACTAACTCATAATCCCTCTCAGACTCTCTATCTTCACATATGCTACATTGCCTACGAAACCTAGCTAAATATTCAGAATCTATCACAGAAGGGACTCTTAAAGGAACAGGATCTACCCAACCAAGACCACTCGGAATCTTGGTCGACATCGCTTGCAGAACCTTTCGAGACATAAAAATCTTGCCTACAAAGAAGAATACAACAGCAAAGCAAAAATCACATAAAGGCAGACAGCAAAAACCCATTCAGCAAGGCGAGAAAACCAAGTTCTTTTAGAAGAAAAAACAGAAACCCGAAAACAAAATACCAAGAGAAAAGAGCCCCCCCACATACAAACAACCAAAGCAATGGCGGCGCCTCTTTTCGGGGCAAACCCAGGCATAGAAGAAAAAGAAACAGAAGCATATGTGCGCAAAGAAAATGAAGACAAGAACAAACCTGGAAGAAAGGAAGAAGACGACGAGCTCCGATGCAAGGAGAACGAAAACGGCGGCGCAGAGGAAACCCCGGAAAAACGCACAGAAAGAATCGGAGAAAAAGAACAAAAAGGGAGCGGCGCTCGAAAGAGAGGTGGCGAAAACTCAGAAAATGGAAAGGGAACAGAATAAACGAAGAAAATGAGGAAAGGGGCAAATAAATAATGCCTTCACAGAGCCCGAACGGAAATCGAGGAGAAACGGTAAAAAGCAATAAATGCTGAAAACGGCCATTTTTTGAAATTTTGAACTATGCCCGAGCTCGACCTCTCAAAGGACGAACTCGGGCAGGGGCACTGTTCATACCCTGACCGAGCTCCCCCAACTCGGAAGTTCATAGAAGGTCCGACCTCGTCCCAAGGCCCATGCCTGAGGTCGGACCTCGGACAAATAAGCTAAAGAAGGCCCATCAGAAGGAACGAAGCCCAAAACCTAAAGGCCGAAAAGGCCTAAAGAAAGGCGGTTCCACAAAGATAGGGATAAAGCTCCCAAAAGATAAGATAAGATAAGAATATCTTATCCAGGGAAGATCACGACCAACTACTATAAATACACTGGAGCACCCAGGTATAACTCATACTCTAATTCTACTCAATATCTGCTTGGACCCATGCTAACTTAAGCATCGGAGTGTCATTGCAGGTACAACCACCAGCCGCTCAGCGCATCAAGCTCGGGTCACAGAACCCTCACCTCGGGTCTTGCCAGACGGCCGAACTACACGTTTCAGGTAACCCTCGGAACACTAACCGTGTTAACGAAAATTGACGTGGTCTATTAAGTTATATATCAACATACATATATAATACCTAATTGGCTACAGCATGATAACTTTTTGAAATTTGATAAAATCAATCCAATAAACCCTAATCCCAAACTGGTGAGTGGAGAATTGGGACGAGATTGACTTTGAATTCTTGGAGAATGTGAGTGGAGAGAGCCTTACATTCTGCACACCAATGTGTTCAATAATGGCAAAAGTAACAGAGAGCAACAATTTTCTTTAAGATGCAGGGAGAACATATATTCTAAAAGTTTTACCAAGCTTCAAAAACAAAAATGATTTCCATGATTAGAAATCAAAATTAATGTATATAAAAAAAGTTCTAGTCAATGAGTCAAAATAAATTAGAATATGGGGGCGTTGACCTTATTTTTGAGGGTTGCTGGGAGAAATACATCTTCAAAAGCAAAAGTAGATGCAGAAACAGAAGTACATTGGTTGTAAATATTAATGGTAATGAATCTTTCAAAAGCACAGGCAAAACAATTAAAATATATATAAGAACTTACTATTGAAAAATAAAACGTAATTTTTATATACTACAACTAGAAGCACAAATAAACAGGCTCGGTTATATAGAAAGCAAGTAGTGATAAAAATTGGGGATTACGTGATTACATATTTACATTAGACATCAGTTGCATTCTCCCCCTTTTAATACAAAATTTTCTTTCACATTTATTTTTGTATCAAACAAAAATCAAGTTTTTCCACAGGCATGCGTACCTTGATTACAAATTTACAATAGAGAAACAGGAAATTGTGGGGAAGGCAAAGTGCTGCTGTTTAAATTCATTTGCAGAAGAGAAGGTTTTGATTCTAATATGGCAATACTTGATTTTCATGGAAATTCTACCTTTTCATCAACTTGTCCAATGAATTAAGTCTTTTAGTCACTGCTTTAACAGTCATGATTATAAATACAGATAGGCATAGACTTTCCAAGCATCATTCACTGTTTCTTACAAAAGCTTCAATGCAAATGCATGCGTTCATTCATCATCATACAGTAGTTTTTCATCAAACTTTGCCTCCTCCTCATGGCTCTCAAAAGAGTTGGACTGACAACAGGTCAAGAGAGCACTGCAACTTTACTCCAAAAGAAGGGGATATATATGCACTGGTTTAGAATTAGGTTTATGGCTTAGGATTGATTTGATCAAATTTCATAATGCATGTTATCACGCTGACACTCAATCAGGAGACACATGTGTGCTAACTTGGACATGTAACCATTCAGGAGACACATGTGTGCTAACTTGGACATGTAACCATTCAGGAAAAAAAAAGTAATGAAAAGATTAACTAGACTAACTTAAAATCTTTTAAGAATAGATTTGATTAAAAAAAATTAAGAATTGATTTAGAAATTATGTAAATTTTTAAGGATCAATTTGATCATTTACTCCATAAATTTACGATTATTAAATTGTCTTAATGAAAAAATAAATAAAAAGTATGTATGAGTGTTTATTGTCAAAGATCATTATCGAAGAAAGAAAAAGATCATAAGACATTAGAAGTGACATTTCAATTAATAAAGATAAAAGTTGACTAGACAACATTAATGTTATATGTGTTTGCCAGCGAATGTTAATGCGCTTCAAAAAAAGTAGAGTTTACCGCTTTTTAAACGTCTAAACTTTAAAGCCTGAGTCAAAAACTTTGAACCTTCTTAAATTCTAAATATTCAACTCTAAATCTTAAAAGAGGAATTTAATAAAGTTGATGGCTCTTAGACTTTTCCATCCTAAAATTCTAAACTTTAAATTTTAAATTATAAATCTTAAATTCTAAATTATAAACTCTAAATTTGAGTCATTGATATAAAATATAACAAATAGAGAGCTAAAATTTATTTAATTAGCAAAGGGTGCAACACTCCTTACTTTGTTCTCATGTATATACTGTTTTTGAAATAGAAATACATAGATAATAAACACAAAATTTCGTTTGGTTATGAAGATAGGAAGACACAATTTTTCTTTCTTAGAGATTAAAAATTTATGTATTTTCTATATTTTCATAAAATGGTGATAAAAAACACGTCTTCTTCTCTTTACTTATGTGTTTGTCTTTATATTTCTATTTTAGATACAGTATCTAAATGCATTATTAAGAACCTTCCTAAGTTTCAACCCCCTTGATAGTGGGCTATGATGATTTTCTATTAACTCTAGCTGTATTTTTTAGTTTGCTTTTGGCTAGAGATAGCCTTTTAATGGAAAGAATATTATATAATTATTTTTTTTTTCAATTTGAGAGTTGCTACAATAAGGATTCCTGAGACTTTATGTGAGTGTTGTGAATCTGAATTTGGATATAGAAAATTCTGAGAATGCTCCATATGTCATTGTCCTAGTGTGGCTAAGGGTACCTACAAGGACTCTAATCATTTTAGTAAAGGAGATAATAGTAAGATTTAATTATTCATACATGTGGGTATTTATAGGGAGCTTGGGGACTAGATCTTGAAATCATATAGTTTATCCATGATCACCTCTTTAGGAGCTATTTCTAAAGATGTGGGCAGTTATTAGCTTGGGATCTCGTATATATATCAAGTTGCTTTCACATAGTGGAGGTATTCTTGGTCTACTACATCTACTGTTATAAAGTTGAAAGTGTTACAAAAGGGCTTTGTCCCAGTGTCTGATTTTGTCATTGTTGCCTTGTTATAAAGTTCTCATGACGTTCTTATGTGGAAGTTAGGCTATTCCTTAACAAAGTCTGGTATGAGCCTATGACCTTAAGTCTATTCCTTAGTGACGTGTGTCTCTTTTGAATTTCCTCACGTGTTGCGCCGCTTTGTGCTTGGGGCGTCGCGCTCATTATTAAACTGCCACTGACATTATTAGAATACATTTCATTAATCTAGTGAAAAGATATTTTTTTCACCCATGTTCTCTTTGTTCCATCTCATTTATTTTATAAAAACTTCTTCTCCTTTCATTTCTTTTGTCACTGCTACAATTTGCATAAAGAAAGATTTATGTGCTTATTGCTTTTATTGCTATTGGCCTTGTTGTCTATTGTTTTCTGTTCTCCATCTATCCTTTAACTAAGATTGGTATCCATATACTTCTTGTTTTTTTCATTTCTTTCTTTTATTGTGCATTCTGACTTCGTTAGTAGAATGCTTCCATTTATTTTTTTACCCTTTGCTTAGAGTGCAGTATTAGTAGCATAATGATGGTGGTAGTTGATGTTATGTGTGGTGTCTCTACTTCTGTGTGATCCCTTCGCATTGGTGGTGCTAGTTGTGCTCTGTCGCAGTGGATTTTATTGTTGGCCTATAGGAAGGAAATTATTTGAGTAAATGGAAGGAACCACTAGTAAGTTAGTTTTGTAGCACCCTTTGATATTTTTTATTTTGGAACTACTTTCTTATTTTTGAGCTTCTTATGTGGATGGTGTTTCTCTTGTACATATTATGCTGTCATATTAAGGAGAGCTCCCTTAAGAAAGCTCCCCTTACTCTTCCCTTTAAGATACTCGAAGAGTTATATTTGAGGTGGATGAGAATTTCTCTCATACTGTTTCATTAAGTCCAACCATCGGGGCAAATGTAGATGGAAAAGTCAAATATGAACCCGCAGTATTGGCTATTGACAAGCATGTCTATGATTTCAACTTAAAATATTCTCGAGTTTTTCATTCAGTGTCTATGCATGAATCCTTTTTTTGCCTTTTCAAATACATTGCCCTTTGAGATTTTAACTTTAACATTCTTGGCATGCAAGTTATTTGCCCTTCAATATGGACCTTTTGCATTTTTATCATTTTCTTATGAGTTTTTTATTTACCTATTTGTAACAATTTTGTATGCATGTTTACTTGAGTTTCTTGCTTATTTCTCATGTAACTTAGTTTTAGTCTAATCGATTTTATGCTTTTCTGACTTATAATGTTTGCCATTTTTATAAAGTTGCCTTTTCGCTCTCCTTTTTCCCTTTTGTGAGTTGTATTGCCTCTGTGCTTTCTGGATTTAGCACCAGCCATTGTTTTTACAATTTTGGACTTGTCTTTTGCCTTTGGCAAGTCCTCACATTTCTTGAGCTTACGATTTTTACTCATACACCTCAATATTTTGGCTGTGTTTCATTTCGCTTTCGTCAAGAGGTAACCACTTCAAAGACGATTTAGGAATTGAACCCTCTTCAGATCAAGTCAGGAGTTTAACCCTCTTGAGATTGCTAATTCTAAGATTAGTATGGGTCAACCTTTTTATATTTTAGAGTTGGTTCCAATAGATGAGAGCAAATTGCTATTAGGAGATCGGATCCAAGCTTAAGGTATTCAAGAAATGAAGTCTTCTAGCCTTTTTGAACTCGACAGTAACTTTTTTTTGTATGCTCAGCTTTGTATTGTGGTTTTCTCATAGAACTTTGGTTCTTTTATCTTCTTTGTTGTCAATACGTGGGGCTTGAATTAACTCAAATTCAAATAACAAATAGGGAATTTATCTTGATAACTTTTTATTGTGGCAACTACCTTTGGTTGGTGTTATTTAATGATTTGGAATGTGACAACTTAGGACTTATTGAACACGAGCACTTAGGATGCCTCCATCTCTAGCCCACAAGTCGGTGTGGTTGTCTTTTAGGATGGTTCTTAACTTGTTTCCTAGTTTGTACGTTGGAGGACCACAAACTTAGATTGTCCATCTCAGACGTGTTGGTGTTCTGGTTGCTTTTCATCTTGGTCATTCAATTTTCCAAAACTTGATTGTTGTTTCACGCTTGAGGTTAAACTCAAAAGATTCTAGAATATTAGCCTCGTTAGTCACGAGGTCCTTATTTTGTTAGTGCACTTAAAGAGCTTGATGCTAGGATCTTGGTGAAGGGGAAATTTTCAATGTTTAAGAGAACTTTACTATATTATTTATTCTTGCAAAAACAAAGATAAAGTTGCCTATATACATTTTAAGTTGTATAGTTTTTTATGGTTGCTAGGCTTTCCATGTCTCTAGTAATTTATGTCTTACAGGTTTCAATTTTGCCTTTTCTGCTAGGCTTGTGATAGTACATGGATTGGTGGTGGTGATATGAGATCAAGCTTTCCTAGATAGGTAGAGTTTGCACCAAATGGTTAAAGCTTATTCTTCAAGTCAAATAAGGAAGTCATACTAGTCTAGGTCATATTCTCTAGGACTTTATTAATTTGTAAGGCTTCTACTTTGTAAATTAATTATGATGCTTCTTTTTGTTCATTTGATAACCAACATGTACTAATGTGGATTTGGTACCTAAAACTTGAGTTCAAAAGTTTTCCCAGGGTTGTTATGCCTCTCTTTACTCCCGGCTTTTACCTGGTATAAACGGTGCCTGGGATATCAAGGAATGAGTCATTTTCTCGACTTTGGATGTAGTGAACACATTTGTGATATATTCTTCTGAAAGACATGATTTGTCTTGTTAGAAGAATTTGTTTACAATCGAGTTCATTACATGTATTTACAATTTTTTTTATTTTATCTGAGTTACGTCCTCTTAACTCGGTTAGGTATTTGCTCAACCCTTTTATTTTTATCAACCATGCTCTTTTGAGAATGTCATAGTGGGTATCTTGCATTGCTGACAGTTTCTAACTTGATGATGTCAGGTTTGCATCAATTCAATCTATATATGAAAAAGTAGTTTTTTCATGAAATAGATGTTCCTAAAAGATTGCCAAGATTGACAAAGTAATATCAGCTGTATATCATTATACTTTTGTAACTCTTCAAGAATCCTTTTTCTTTTTGTCAGAATTTGTGCCATGTGAGGTTGAGGTCAAAATTCTTATCTTCTTGACTTCCAGTCAAACGTCTCTTCCTCGTTGATCTACATCAACGCTCTTCCATTCAGCCTCTTGTGCAATTTCATATTCTAATTGGAGCAAGTTACTATTGTAATATGGGTTAAACTCATGATCTTGGATTGATGTTGTTCTAGTGGTAGAGGCATGCGACTTTGGGAAACCACATGAGATGTAACTTAGGTGAGCCTGGTTGAAGATTAGTGTTCGTACCTAACCGTTGATACGTACTTATGAGAATCCGAAATCCCGATGTGAAGGTCGGGAGGGCAACCTGCAAGCACTCCAAAGCTTAAGTCACTAAATTCAGTAGTGCGTTTTTGGTAGTGATAAAACCCATTTGCAGAGCTCCCGTTTTATGTGTTTTCCTAAGTATCCATTGAACATTTGTTGTTTCGAATTTACGTTTGTCTTGCTTGTTTGTTGTTTTACCAACCCGGAATTACTTTTGTATTTATGTTACCTGTGTTCTTCGCATAACGTTGGTAATGTATGATTCTGTATAGTCGGATTCTCGCTATTCATTATTTTCCAAAACAGTTCCCCCAACTTGGCCTTCTTGGCTTGCGACATTGTCAAGTATACCCAAGTTTAATTGGACCGGGCCCATGTAACCCTTTTCTCTTTTTTGTATTTTGGGCATTTTTAAGCGCCCAAAAAATTTTCTTAAAAAAGAAACCTTTCGGAAGCGGTTTTAATTTCTTTTTTTGGTTTTCGAATCGTTTCTGAACCGTCGCCTTTACATTTTTCTCTTTCTTCATTAGTCAATCAATTAATGAAGCATTTACTCTTTAAGAGAAAGTTTTACTTTACTTTACTTTATTTCATTTCCTATTTTTGCATTTGCTATCTCTTGCTTTTACGTTTGCTCTGGAAAAGCCATCCTCTATTCTCTGAAGAAAAGAGGAATTCTATTCGTTGTTTGTCATAGTGTTTTGGACCCTTGTGACTTTCTCATCTGCTTCTCCTTCTTTGTGGTTCTTATCTAGGTAAAAATTTTGTTCTCCTTGCACTCACATTTTCGTTTCGTTCCTTTATGCTTTGTGAAAATGAAATAGATTTTTTGCATGTGTGCAATCATTCCTAAAAATGCGGTATTTCCTTTGTTACCTGGTATTTCCTCTGTTGTTTGTCTCTGATTTAGTAACCGAATCGCTTTAGTGGGAGTACCACTATCTAGTTTTTCCCCTCCTTAGAGTACAAATAGTTTGCAAGGTTCTTTGCATTTTCTATGGAAAATTTTGATATTTTAGGGATAGATAATCTCTTCTTCGCAGGAAGGAAAGGGATTTTTCCTCTATGACATGGTGGTGATACCCTTGTAGGTATATTGATATGTCGAGGAAAAAGGTGGTAGCTTCTCGTGAATGAGTCGGGATGTCTTCCTCTAGGCCGGCTCTGCGTTCTCCTCAACGTGAGGGTGAACATGTTATCCTTACTCCTGGGTTTCCGAGGAAGTAAGATCTACTCCTTTTACTATCACTGAAGATGAACTTGAAGCTATGCAAGAAGCTGGGGTTATCTTTGATTCTGACTTGGAAAATCTATACGTGCTTTCTGTTCCTCATCCGAATGATCGCCTCTACCATTTCAACCATCATGCGGGTTACAGACCTGATTGGTTATGGATGTATGAGACGTTATTTACACATCTTGGAGTTTGTCTTCCATTCTCTAGCTTTCAACAAGATATTTTAAGTTATACTAGCTACGCTCCTTCATAATTGCATTCAAACACTTGGGCTATCATCCCAATAAGATATTTACACGTCTTGGAGTTTGTTCCTTCTTAGGGTTGAATGCCTGTTATAGAGTCTTCTTCTATTTTTTTAGTTTAACCATGCCTTTTAGCTCCTAGGGTCGTAGGTTTATCTCCTCCAGAGGTATCCCAAATAGGAGGATTTTTACTCTTTTTGAAGAGTCTTACCATGGTTTTAAAGAAAAATTTTTTAAGATTGAGAGGGTAGAGGAAAACTACGCCTTTTTTCATGACTTTAGAAGATGAAAAAAGTTTAATTTATATTGGAATTTTAATGTGTCATTCCCCAAGATCCAATTGCAAGGTGTTAACACTTTCGAGTTTGCGAGCATCCAAATGCTTTTGGAGCTTTGGAATGAAAATCCTTTAAGTCTTCGAACTGTTTTTCCCGACGAGCATGCAGCTCGAAATGCCATTGGTAAATACTTTACGTTGATCTTTTAATTATGCAATTTGATGCTCTGGTGATCTCACCATTTTCCTTCCTTCTCTTCTTTCTTTTTCACAGTTGACATGGCTGGGGGATTGGAGGATATTATAGCAATGAGAAGGAGCTTGACTTCCTCTGATGCTAATGTTGCTGCCAACCCGGGTAGTGGTGATAAGGTCTCCTCCTCTGCTACACTGAGCAATATCCAGCCTCCAAAATTTAACTCAAAAGCTGAAGTTCATGATCTCGAGGATATTTCTCCTCCCCCTTCTCCCATTAAGAAAAAAAAAAAAGAGGTAAGAGCCCCAAAGCTGAGGTTCCTACTCCATCTTCCTTTGGATGTATCTTGGAGAAAGAGTTTCAAGCTCCCGAGTTTCTTATTGAATATCTCCTTAACGAGAGAACGAAGTTAGGTTTCACAAAACTCCCTTTGGATGAAACTCTGTCTCGTGTTCAGAGGATGTTGCTTTGCTCGTCCACTTATATCAGGGATGTCGAGAAGGAAATTGGTATCTTCCAATCCGAAGTGTCAGAGCAGGAGAAAGAACTAAAGGATACAAAATCAAAAGCTGAAAACATAAATAAACCCATGAAAGTTCTTAAAGGAGAAAAAGAGAGTCTGAGAGCCAAGGTTAAGACATTGGAAGAGGCAAAAATGTCTTTTGACGCTAGGGAAGAGAAATACAAACAGCAAGTTTTGGAGCTCATGCAGCAAATTAAAAATCTCTCCCTTTTGGTAAAAAAAGTCGAGCATGCTGCCATAATTAGAGTTTTTGACGTGGAAAAGAGTATGTTGGGCCAAATCAATCTTATAGCTCCCAACTTGAACATCTCCAATGTTGGTGCTTTTAAGAAAGTGGTTGATAGGAAAACTGTTGATATCATCTAATTTTCCTTGTTTAAATTTTCTAAGTATGTTTATGTAGTTATCTCATAACTTTGTTTTGGATGTAACTGACAATTTATTTATGTCGTTACTTAAGTGACGTTAGTACCTGCTGCCTTCGGGCTTGGGAACTTTTGTTTCCATTACATTATTTAAGCGCTTTTATTTGTTTACCGTTGTCTCAGTTTTAATATTTATAGGCACCTTTCTTAGTAGATCACCTTTCCATTAAACCAATTTTTTTATTTTCAGATGAATCAAAAATAAAAAATTGAGTAATTACTATTGAATGGTATTTTATTATGAACCATTCCATTACAACAAGTTTATACTGAAGTCTCATTAAAAATCTATATTGATAGGAAAAGAGTGCCTCTTATTGTAAGAGTTCTTTTAAGAGTTCGTAAAAGATGGAAAAATTTTCTAAGGATAATACCTTTTTAGATGAATTACATTCCATGACCTCGGGATCTCGGCACCATCTAAACTCTCTAACTTATAGGCTCCCTTTTCCAAACTCTTTTTTATTCTGAAAAGGCCTTTCCATGTTAGGGCCAACTTCCCTAGAGTTCTTGATGCCCCAGCATCAGCCTGTCTTAATATTAGATCCCCGACGTGGAAGCTCCTAGGCTTAACCTTGGTGTTGTATCATTTCGCAATATGTTGCTTCAATGCTTGCTCATCTAGGTTGGCTGCATACCTTATCTCGTCAATCAGGTCTAACTCATCATGATTCTTAGTGTTCCAGAGGAGTAGCCTTGGATTGGGTTCATCGATCTCTATTGGTATCACTGCTTCCTCTCCATAGGTAAGTCGGAAGGGTGTTTCTCCTGTAAAGGATTATGGGTAGTTTGATAGGACCACAAAACCGACCATACCTCGTCAACCCATGATCCCATAAAGTTGTCCAACCTCTTCTTCAATCCCTTTAGGATTATTTTGTTTGCAGCTTTAACTTGTCCATTTGTCTGCGGGTGTTCTACTGGCACAAATACTTGATATATTCCCAGGTCAATTAGAAATTCTCGAAACTTAACTTCTGCAAACTGAGTTCCATTGGCAGTCACTATCACTTCAAGGATTCCGAATCTCATTAGGATGTCTCTCCATACAAATTTCTGACAATGAGACGTTATCTTCGATAGTGAAACGGCTTCAATCCACTTGGTAAAATAATCAATTGACACTATCAGGAATTTTACCTGACCAGATCATTGAGGAAAAGGTCCCAGTAGGTCTATTCCCCATTTCATGAAAGTTCTTGTCAGTATCATGGAAGCAAGTTCCTGAGGTGGAGCTTGATGGAGGTTACCATAAATTTGGCATTTTTGGCACTTCCTCACAAAATTCGTTGTATCCTTTTTTGATAGTGGGCCAATAGTACCCAGCTCTGACGACCTTCTAAGCCAATAAATTGCCCCCATATAATGTCCATAGCATCTTTCGTGTACTTTCTGCAACACAATTAATTTGTTGAAGTGTTAGGTATTTAAGAAGGGGTTACAAAATGCCCCCTTTTATACAATGACCATTAACCATGGTATATTTTGCTGATTTCAAGTGTAGCTTCGTAGCTTCTTTGGGATCACTTGGAAGGATCTCGTGTTCTAAGTACATGCAAATAGGATCTAACCAAGTAGGGTTAGTGCCATATGGTAATATCATGACATCAGAAGAACCCACGGATGGTTTCGAGAGCACCTCCTAAATTAAACTCCGATTCCCACTTCCTGTCTTGGTATTGGCTAATTTTGACAAAATGTTAGCTCCGGTATTTTATTCCCAAGGCACATGCTTAATACATGATGACTATGCATCATGTTATGTTTTTCTATGCTTTTTCATATAAAAATCAATTCATAATGCTTAATTATGGGAGTGTTTTGGTGATTAAATTGAATATTGCTTTGATTGCTTGAGTTAATAAATTTTGTAGAAAATTATGGAAAATGAAGCAATAAAAGCACTAATAGAGGAAGCACACTCCCAAGGTGGCAAAAAGTTGGAAACAAACTCAAAGAGAAGCAAAGAGGATTTGCAACCCTGACCTCTTCACACTCCAACAAGAATAACTCGAGCTACAAAGCTCCAAATGAAGTGATCTCAGTGTCATTAGAAAGTAGACTTCTAGAGCTTTCCAACCATATATAACACTTTATAGTTGACACTGATTTGAGGGGACAAATTGCTATTCGTTTAGCTTCACAATTTCAGCGTAAAACAAGTCCCTGCAGTTCGCCAGACTGACCTCTTCACCTTCAAAAGATCATAACTTGGGCTAGAGAAGTCCAATTGACATGCTTCCAGCGGCGTTGGAAAGCTGAGATCTAGGGCTTTACAAAGATATATAATAGTCTATAGTGGACATTCAATTTGGAGACCCAAACAGACCAATACTTCAGCGTGTAAGGTTTTTCCAAACCTTCAAAAGCCCAAAATGCCACTTCAATGACACTCCACATTGGGCCACTTCCAAATACTCCAATCCCTTCATTTATTCTTCAATGTTTCAAGCTTCTATGAAGGGAGTTAAAAGTTCACAAGCCCAAGTCAAGCCACAAGTAACAATCAATCAAGGCCACAAGAATCATCTAGAAGTAATTAGGAAATTTGCATTTGATTGTAATTTCATTTGAATTTGTAATTTAGGTAGCTTATAAATAGGGCCTTAGATTCATCATTTGAGAGACACCATGGAGGGGTGGAGGTGACTCCACTCCCCTTTCACTCTCATTCTCTTCTCTTCTTCCATTTTCTTTCATTCACACTTTAGTAAATATTTTTGTTATGATGAGTTTCTAATTTCCAACATTTGGGAAAGAGAGCTCTATTGCAATTTAATGGGTTGATTTATTTTCATTCTTCATCTTCAATTCTTCTTTCATTGTTTCTTTAGAGAGAGTCTTTGTGCTTCAAAGATCTAATTACAGAGAGGGATTAGATCTATTTAAATTCTATGATGAACTTGAGAAAGGAGTCATAGAATTTAGTTTGAGGCTCTTCTCTCACAACTCTCTTGATTGATAATTCTTAGCTTGATATGTGAGATGTAATCACTTTGAATTGAAATCTTGAGGGTTGTGTGGCAATTAGAGACCATTCTTCATCTCTTCTCATGAGCAATTAGATCAAGAGATTGGCAATTGATCAAGTTAAGAGAAATCAAATCACCAAGAGATTGGGGTTTGATTACTTATGATTTGCCAAGAGATCAATGATTGAATGATTGAAGTGGAGATGAGAATTGTTGATCTTGAGAATGCAATATCTCTTTATCCCAATGTTAATTTCATTCTTAATTCTTGTTATTTACTTCTTGTCTTTAATTCTTGTCATTTAATTGTTCTCTTTAAATTCTTGTCATTTACTTATGCACATTTATGGCTTTCTTTACTTTGGCACATTTATGCCTTCCAAGTGTTTGTAGAAATACTTCACTTGGTTTTACTTTCTAGTCATTTACTTTCTTGCACTTTACTTTCTTGTACTTTCTATTCCTTGCAATTTACATTCTTGCACTTTAATTTTTAGCACTTTAATTTCTTGTCATTTAATTTCCTTGCACTTTATTGCTTTTATTTAATTTCAAGTCATTTACATTTCTTGTTGCTTATCACTCAAACATGAATCGTCTAACTAGAACAATTAATTAACTATTGCTTGCTTAATCCATTAATCCTCGTGGGATCGACCTCACTCTAAGTGAGTTTTATTACTTGATGCGACCCGGTACACTTGCCGGTTGTACGTGAAATCTAATTTTTACGTATCAAGTTTTTGGTGCCGTTGCCGGGGATTAATTGTGATTAACAAACTACCGGTTGATTAATTTTCTAGATTAGACATTTTTTTCCGTTTTTACTTTATTTTTTTATTTTTATTTCTCTTTTCTTATTGCAAGTTAAGTGTTTGTGTTATTGCCTCACTAAGAATTCTTTAGTTGTGACACAAGGAATTTCAATTTTTCTTGGTGGTTGTGTTTGATACAACATTTTTCAATTAAAATGGAGTTTACCTCACATGTTGATCAATCATATTACATGGGATATTGCCCACCACCACAAAATGATTCATGTCATTATCCTCATGGTGGATGGGAATATCAACAAGAAATGATGGATCATGAGCAATCAACCCAAATGGGACATGCCCCTAGGTCACACAATGATCAAGCAAGTTACATGGGGTATTTTTCACCACCACAAAATGATTCAAGTTACTATACTAATTGTGGTTGGGAAAATCAAGATCAAGGAATGATGGGGTTTGAGCAATCAAACCAAATGGGATACTTCCCAAGAACACAAAATGATTCATACTCCTATGAATGGGACAACTATCCAAATTGTGATTGGGAAGGACAAAACCAAAGAGAATTCAATATTTCCTATCCCATCCATCAAGAGCCCTCACCTCTTAATTATCCAACCTCATCTCCAAATTTTTCATATCAAAATTCTTCACCACTTGAGTTTGCCTCAACACAAAATTCTTTCCAAAATCCATACAATTCAATTCATCAACCACAAAATTCATTTCACTATACAGAAAACTCATTTCAAAATTCACAAAATTCATTTCACAACTCACAAAACTCCTTTCATACTCCCCAAAATGACTTCACCACAACACATCCATATCCACAAAATTATTCCCAACCTTCATCTTTGGAGCTAATAGTTGAGGATCACCTTCAATGGTCTAGAGAAATATTAGAATCTTGGAAAGAACAAGAAATCCTCTGCAAGAAAATAGATGGGCACTTAGAGCAAATAAGGAAACACTTCGGGTTGCCAAGCAGTGAGGATGAAGACCAATTTGTGGGTGAGGAAGTGGAAAAAGAAGAACAAAAGGTCCATGTGTCAAGTGAAATTTCAATGAAGAATGAGGTGATTGAGAATGAAATTGAACTTGAGGTGATAAAGGAACATGAACATTCACAACCCTCACAAACTTCCCTTGAATTTGTGATCGAAAAATATGAAGAGGAGATGAAGAAATCTTGGGAAGATCAACAAACCTCCTCCATAGAAGAGCTATTAAAGCAAATGTTTAGTGTAAAAGAGGTATTGGAAGAGCAAGAAAAAGAGGCCCCTATACCAAGTAAAATCCCAATGAAGAATGAGGTTGTAAGGGAGGAAAACAACCAAGGGAGTCCACACTCCAATGAAGTAGAAAGTTGTATGGAAGATGATTTAATTGAACCATCAATCCAAGAGGTTCTTGATGAAGAGGACACTCCAACCATCACACAACACCTAAGTCTTGAAATCAAGGAAGTGAAGGCAATCAATAAAAACATTCAAAGAAGGATTGTGACCAAGAAACAAAAGACAACATCCATAAAAAAGAGAAGGTCAACAAAAAGCAATCCAACCCCCACCCCAACAAGCAAGAGGAATCAAGCTAATAACAACAAAAGAAGGCTTGTTAGGAGACAATCAAATCAAGGGGCATCAATTTTCTCTTCTTCTCCCTTGAAGTCATTTCTTTTAACCAATTGGAAGAAGAGGAAGAAAATTAAGAACCACATGTCAAGCTAATGACATTAAAAGAGCGCTTGTTGGGAGGCAACCCAACTGTTGGTAACATTTTCTTTCCTTGCTTAGTTTACTTTCAATAATTTGGCATATGATTGCATTCTAAGTTTGGTGTTGCATGCAACAATTTGATCTTCAATCTTTAGTGGGTACTTGCATCATTCTAAAATGAAAGTGTCACACTAAGTTTGGTGTTGCCACTTACCTTTCATGCATAGTACCATGCACAACTCACTTATTGATGTAATCATATTGTCTCTTTTCTTTGTGCCTTGATTGTCATCTTTAATTTTTGCTTGCTTAAACACATGCATTACTTACATCTCTTTCTTGAAGACATTCATGATTAATCATAAATTCCACCACCATTATTTTATTTGTTGCTTGAGGACAAGCAATCATTCTAAGTTTGGTGTTGGGGAAGGAAGGAGTAGGAGGAAAATGACAATAACAAAGATGAAGATCTACAAGGTGGTTAAGTTCTTTTTCCTCTTATTTATCTTCTATACTTTCAATTGCATGATTGTCTTCCATTTCTTTTATATGCATGCGTGCTCTTCTTGATGGAAAAGCATAGCTTGATATTTGAATTGCAACATGTTGCTTTTACATCATAACTACCATTTTGAATTTTGTGAGTCAAAGTAATTAAGTATCATGATCATAAACAAACAAGGTAATTATAGAAGAATCTAGCATGAGCATATAAGTATTGGAAGGCTAGCATGACTATTGTTGCTCAATTACATTTGAATTTGTTTAATTGAAGTTTTCATCTAGGACATTTTATGAAATGTTTGAAATATTGAAAACCTTGAACAAGCAAATCAATTAAAAGATTAAGAAAGAAAAAGGGAAAAATGAGAAAGTTGAAGACTCTGAGTACCAATGACATTTCATTAGTCAAGTACTTGTGGTGTTTATGTATCAAGCAAAAAGCTTGAAAACAAAACACTTAGAGTCAAGACTAGGCTCAAGTGCAAAGCACTCCCTCAAAGCTCAAGGCTCTAAGCACCAATGATTAGAAGGAAAGTAAAGAAAAGGAATAAATGAGCTTAAAAAGTCCTCTAATTAAATGCTTGTGGTGCTTATGTATCAAGTGGTAATACTTGAAAACAAAGCATTTAGAGTCAAAGCTTTTAACTAATGGTGCAAAACACCCAAGAAGCTAAGCTAAGAAAAAGATGAAAAGCTTGTTTCAAGTAAGGAACATAAAGAAAAATATTTCATAAAATGAGCTAGATAGAAGCATCAATCATTTGAATTTCTTTTGAGATTGTAGCATGCATAATAAACTAGCCAACCATGAACATTTAATTGCTATTCTTCTCACCTTGGATTGTCAATCTTTATTGAATGATTCTTTGTTTGCTTGAGGACAAGCAAAGTTTAAGTTTGGTGTTGTGATGACTACGCATCATGTTATGTTTTTCTATGCTTTTTCATATAAAAATCAATTCATAATGCTTAATTATGGGAGTGTTTTGGTGATTAAATTGAATATTGCTTTGATTGCTTGAGTTAATAAATTTTGTAGGAAATTATGGAAAATGAAGCAATAAAAGCACTAATAGAGGAAGCACACTCCCAAGGTGGCAAAAAGTTGGAAACAAACTCAAAGAGAAGTAAAGAGGATTTGCAACCCTGACCTCTTCACACTCCAACAAGAATAACTCGAGCTACAAAGCTCCAAATGAAGTGATCTCAGTGTCATTAGAAAGTAGAGTTCTAGAGCTTTCCAACCATATACAACACTTTATAGTTGACACTGATTTGAGGGGACAAATTGCTATTCGTTTAGCTTCACAATTTCAGCGTAAAACAAGTCCCTGCAGTTCGCCAGACTGACCTCTTCACCTTCAAAAGATCATAACTTGGGCTAGAGAAGTCCAATTGACATGCTTCCAGCGGCGTTGGAAAGCTGAGATCTAGGGCTTTCCAAAGATATATAATAGTATATAGTGGACATTCAATTTGGAGACCCAAACAGACCAATACTTCAGCGTGTAAGGTTTTTCCAAACCTTCAAAAGCCCAAAATGCCACTTCAATGACACTCCACATTGGGCCACTTCCAAATACTCCAATCCCTTCATTTATTCTTCAATGTTTCAAGCTTCTATGAAGGGAGTTAAAAGTTCACAAGCCCAAGTCAAGCCACAAGTAACAATCAATCAAGGCCACAAGAATCATCTAGAAGTAATTAGGAAATTTGCATTTGATTGTAATTTCATTTGAATTTGTAATTTAGGTAGCTTATAAATAGGGCCTTAGATTCATCATTTGAGAGACACCATGGAGGGGTGGAGGTGACTCCACTCCCCTTTCACTCTCATTCTCTTCTCTTCTTCCATTTTCTTTCATTCACACTTTAGTAAATATTTTTGTTATGATGAGTTTCTAATTTCCAACATTTGGGAAAGAGAGCTCTATTGCAATTTAATGGGTTGATTTATTTTCATTCTTCATCTTCAATTCTTCTTTCATTGTTTCTTTAGAGAGAGTCTTTGTGCTTCAAAGATCTAATTACAGAGAGGGATTAGATCTATTTAAATTCTATGATGAACTTGAGAAAGGAGTCATAGAATTTAGTTTGAGGCTCTTCTCTCACAACTCTCTTGATTGATAATTCTTAGCTTGATATGTGAGATGTAATCACTTTGAATTGAAATCTTGAGGGTTGTGTGGCAATTAGAGACCATTCTTCATCTCTTCTCATGAGCAATTAGATCAAGAGATTGGCAATTGATCAAGTTAAGAGAAATCAAATCACCAAGAGATTGGGGTTTGATTACTTATGATTTGCCAAGAGATCAATGATTGAATGATTGAAGTGGAGATGAGAATTGTTGATCTTGAGAATGCAATATCTCTTGATCCCAATGTTAATTTCATTCTTAATTCTTGTTATTTACTTCTTGTCTTTAATTCTTGTCATTTAATTGTTCTCTTTAAATTCTTGTCATTTACTTATGCACATTTATGGCTTTCTTTACTTTGGCACATTTATGCCTTCCAAGTGTTTGTAGAAATACTTCACTTGGTTTTACTTTCTAGTCATTTACTTTCTTGCACTTTACTTTCTTGTACTTTCTATTCCTTGCAATTTACATTCTTGCACTTTAATTTTTAGCACTTTAATTTCTTGTCATTTAATTTCCTTGCACTTTATTGCTTTTATTTAATTTCAAGTCATTTACATTTCTTGTTGCTTATCACTCAAACATGAATCGTCTAACTAGAACAATTAATTAACTATTGCTTGCTTAATCCATTAATCCTCGTGGGATCGACCTCACTCTAAGTGAGTTTTATTACTTGATGCGACCCGGTACACTTGCCGGTTGTACGTGAAATCTAATTTTTACGTAAAACCATTGGCAAAAGAATAACAACCACAATCAAACCCGTAACACAAACAACCAAAATCACCATGCCAACAACACTAACCAATATAGAAAAACACAAAACACATATCAACCACCCCATCATAACTCACAAACTCACCAAAATAACTTCTCTGCACCATCATCCAACTCACAAAATTACCACACTAATCCACCCAACAACTTCCAACAACAATCAACCCCCATCATACCCCCAATTGACCATCATGAAACTAGAATCTCAAGTCTTGAAGCGACCTTGCAAGCACTTGCTCAAACCACTCAAGCCTTAGCTAAGGGACACAAGGAACATGAGGTCATCATGAAGAACATTGAGAGACAAGTGGGACAATTAGCCAAACAAGCCGAGAGACCAACCAATGTTCTCCCAAGTGACACAATACCCAACCCAAGAGAAGAATGTAAGGCTCTGCAGTTGAGGAGTGGCAAGGTAGTTGGTGAAAGTTCGAATAAAGAAGCAATAAAACCCAAAGAGCAAGACACAGTGGAAGTACATGTGGAAAGGCAAGATGAAGAAAAGGGTTCAACATCTAACAAAGGCAAAGAAGTTGTCAAGCCACAAAGTAACCCACTTGGACAAAGAAGCAACCGTGATAGCAAGGGGAGTGTGAATCCACAACAAGAAAACAAAAATGAAGGGGTAAAAGCTTATGTACCCAAGCTTCCATACCCAACTAGGATACACAAAGGAGCAAAGGACCAACAATTCCCAAGGTTCTTAGAAATCTTCAAGAAACTTGAAATCAACATCCCATTGGCAGAAGCTCTGGAACAAATGCCATTATATGCAAAGTTTCTTAAGGAATTGATCACCAAGAAGAGAAGTTGGCAAGAAAAAGAAACGGTGATTCTCAATCAAGAGTGCAGTGCCATCATTCAAAAAGGGTTACCTCCAAAACTCAAAGACCCTGGCAGCTTTCTCATACCTTGCACGATTGGGAGCATGGCTGTTGACAAGTCACTTTGTGATCTGGGAGCAAGCATTAACTTAATGCCCCTTACCATGATGAAGAAAATGATGATTGAAGAGCTCAAACCCACAAGGATGTCACTCCAACTTGCTGACAGATCCATCAAAATACCAAATGGAGTAGTTGAGAACCTCTTGGTGAAGGTGGGAAACTTCATATTTCCAGCTGATTTTGTGGTCCTAGACATGGATGAAGAGGGAAACAATTCAGTCATTCTTGGTAGACCCTTTTTGGCTACAGCTAGAACAATCATTGATGTGGAAAAGGGAGAGATGATTTTCAGAGTGCATGATGAGCAAATGACCATAAATGTCTTCAAAGCAATGCAACACCCTGTTGAGAAAGAAAATTGCATGAGGATTGATGTAGTAGATTCTTTGGTTGAAGAAGTGCTTGACACAAACCATCAAATGAAACAAGAGGAAGTCCATAACATCAAGGGACAAGAAGAGAACAAATTGGAAGCATCAGAGGAACCAAGTGAAGCCACCAAAGAAGAGGCACCACAACAAGAGTTGAAACCACTACCCCCTCATCTTAAATATGCATTTCTTGGTGAGAAGGATAGCTTCCCAGTGATCATCAATTCCACATTGAATGCAGAGGAAGAAGAAAAGCTCCTTATGGTTTTGAAAGCTCATAAAGAGGCGTTGGGATGGACCATTGATGACTTGAAAGGCATAAGCCCTGCTGTATGCATGCACAAGATACTTCTAGAGGAGAATTCCAAACCAGTGGTACAACCTCAAAGAAGATTGAATCCCACAATGAAGGAGGTTGTTCAAAAGGAAGTCCTGAAGTTGTGTAAGGCTGGGATCATCTACCCTATATCTGACAGCCCATGGGTCAGTCCAGTGCAAGTAGTGCCTAAGAAAGGGGGGATGACTGTCATTGTTAATGAGAAGAATGAGCTTATTCCAACACGAACAGTGACAGGGTGGAGGATGTGCATAGACTATAGGAGGCTGAATGATGCCACACGGAAGGATCACTTCCCTCTACCTTTCATTGATCAGATGCTTGAAAGGTTGGCTGGCCATGCCTATTACTGTTTTCTTGATGGATATTCTGGGTATAATCAGATAGTGGTTGACCCCATGGATCAAGAGAAGACGTCCTTTACTTGTCCCTTTGGAGTCTTTGCATATAGGAGAATGCCATTTGGACTATGTAATGCCCCAGCTACCTTTCAAAGGTGCATGCTATCAATCTTCTCAGACATGGTAGAAAAATTTATTGAAGTCTTTATGGATGATTTCTCTGTTTTTGGTGATTCCTTCAATACTTGCTTGCACCATCTTACCTTAGTCTTGAAAAGATGCCAAGAAACAAACTTAGTTTTGAATTGGGAGAAATGCCATTTCATGGTACCCGAAGGCATTGTTCTTGGTCATAAAATTTCAAGAAAAGGTATAGAAGTTGACAAGGCAAAAGTAGAAATTATAGAAAAACTTCCTTTGCCACAAGAAAGGAACTTGAGCCATGAAGGAGTGTCGAGGGCGTTGGCAACGCCCATCTTGAGTTGGCAACGCCAGCTCCTCCTTCTCTTGGGCCAAGTTTGCTTGTGTGCGTTGCCTTGAATAACGCCTCTTCATTCCCACGTTGGCAACGCCCTCGAGCTCTCCTTGGCTCAGCTCTTTGCTTGCCTGGGCGTTGCCTACAAACACGCACTCTTTTCCTCAAGTTGGCAACGCCAACTTTGCTTCTTGGTTGCCTGGCGTTGTCCTCAATAACGCAGCCCTCTTCCAAGTTGGCAACGCCACTTCTTCTTGCAAGGCTGCCTGGCGTTGCCATGAACAACGCCCATTATCTCCAAGTTGGCAACGCCAACTTCTTCTTGCCCAGCTTGCATCATTCTTGCTTCCATGCTTCCTTGTTTCATCACCTATCATCAACAAAGGAAATAGCTTCAAAGTCTTACCAATTCATGCAATAATTTTCATGAGATTCATTCATACTCATTCATGTATTTATTCTTTAAATCATTTGCATGAATTTGGCTAGAATCAACATATTCCTTAGTATTCTTATGCATAAAAACAAACTCATAAAAGGACTTGTTTATTTAGAGAAAATGAGTGAAATCAAGCTAAAATCAACTAAACTAACTAGCTAATATATCAAATATGCAATTGCATCAATACAGAATGTCATAAAATTCAAAATTTCATTCTGTACCTTTTTTAAATATAATTGCAACAACGGATCCCGCGTCCGATACTCGCCATTAACTTGAGATGTTATAATCTGGAAATCACTGTACACAATTAGCGTTGTTGCACCAACTTCAGTTGCCAATGACAATCCTACAATCAAAGCCTCATACTCAGCCTGATTGTCTGAGATCGGAAAATCAAACTTCATAGAAGTTTCGATGACCAGATATTCCTCTTTAGTCAAGATGACACATGCACCCCATGCCTTGTTTGGGATGCTCCATCAACGTGAAGTTCCCAAACTAGTGACTTGGAGAAGAATAAGTCATTTTGGCCAAAAAGTCCACCACTGCTTGTGCCTTAATGGCTGAGCATGGTTCATATCTTATGTTAAATTGTGACAATTCTATTGACCAGCTCATCATTCAACCTGCCAAATCTGGCTTTTGCAAAACTTTTTTAGTCAGCTGGTCGGTTCGTACAATTATCAAGTAACTTTGGAAATATTATCATGGATGACGTGCCAACATTATTAGTACTGCAAAAGAAAGCTTTTCTAACTTTGAGTATTTCACTTAGGGACCTTGAAGGACCCTACCAATAAAATACACATGTCATTGTGCTGAAGTTATGGATTCATCAGTGACAAATAAATATAGGTATAACAACTTCCTGAGCTCCAGCTTTGCGAGGACAAGAGGAAAAGATAATAAAGTTTTAAAGTGTGTGAAAGATTTTTCACACTCTCTCGTCCATTCAAAAGCTACTCCTTTCTTAATTAATTTAAAGAAAGATTTTGCTTTTTCAGTAGAGGATCCAAGAAATCTTGACAAGGTGGCGACCCGACTTGTCAACCTTTGCACCTCCTTAATATTCCGAGGGTTTGACATGTTTAATCTGACTTTACACGTTTTTGGATTAGCTTAAATACCATTCTGAGTGACCATGAATCCAAGAAATTTTTCTCCCCAGACTCCAAAATGCAAACTTTTCGGATTCAACCTCATGTTATTAAGTCGGAGGTTATCAAAAGTTTCTCATAAATTAGCTACAAGGTCATCATCCAATCTAGTTTTTATAAACATGTTGTCAATGTAGAGTTCCATGTTTCTCCTTATCTGCTATTTAAACACCTTGGCCATTAATCTTTGATAAGTAGCCCCTGCATTTTTTAAACCAAAAGACATTATAGTATGACAATAAATTCTTTCTAGAGTGATGAAAGCAGTCTTATCTTCATCAGGTTGGTGTATCGGGATTCGGTTATAATCACTATATGCATCTAAAAAACTTAGAAGTCAATATCCTGATGAAGAGTCGATCATATTACCAATGTTAGGTAAAGAAAAACAGTCTTTTGGACAAGTTTTATTCAAATCAGTGTAATTCACACACTTTTGTCATTTTTTATTAGACTTTTTTCCCATTACAACATTGGATAACCAAGTTGAATACGTGAGCTCTCTAATAAAACCAGCGTTCAACAACCCTTGTACTTATCTCTTGACCTTGTTAAACCGATCTTGGGACATCTTACGATGTCATTGTGCAACCAATTTATACGAGGGATCCATAGCAAGTTGATGGGACATGAACGTGGGATCAATTCCAGGCATATCGGATGGTTTCCAAGTAAATAAGTTGACGTTACCTTTTAGAAATCTTGAAGTTCCGACTTCAAGGGGTAATGCAAGTCTTTGTTGATGAATGTATATTTTCAGCTTCATGCCTAATTTGAAAATTTTCCGAATTGCCATCAGGTTTGGGCCTCGGCTTTTCCTGAACTCATGAATCAAGTCCACAAAGAATACTCTTGTAGATTCCTTTGCTTTATCCATTAGGTTCAAATTTACAGTGTTGCATTTGATGGCGGCCACTCGATCTCCTCGAATTGTGGCTACACGACCTTTTGCCGACATATACTTCATAATAGAAAATTTGGTTGAAATGAAAGCACAGAGATTGTTTAAGCATTTTCTGTTTGAGGATAACATTGTAATCCGTTGAGTCTTTCAAAATGATAAACTCTGCTTGCACAACCCGAGCTTCCAGTCCCTCCCCTATCGTAAAGAAGAGGTTGATAACTCTGTCATTCTTAATATAGTAATGCCCAAACCCACTACCCGAGGTAGGTATGGTTTGAGATGTTGATCCTTAAGCCCTAAGGCGTTAAATGCGTTCCTGAACAACAAGTTTAAATCTGCTCCAGTGTCTATCAGGATTCTCTTCACAATCCCGTTTCCTAGCCTAGCCGTGATTACCAAGGGCTCATCATCTTCCAAAGTGGTATATTGGAAATCCTCAGTAGTAAATTGGACAATTGAAAAACTTTGTATCTTCAAGACTTCGGAACTTCTGGATTTGGCATCATTCTTAACTGCGTTTTTGGTTTTTGTTGAACCATTTTTTTCCAAAACGACATTTACTACCACTTGTGCAGTGGCATCCTAGTTCTCACTGGTTTTATGCTTTCTGGGGTTCCTTATTTCTCGGTCTTTGTCAATGTTTTGCCGTTGGGGTAGCCTAACGTGTTGAATGATTTCTGAAAGCTTCATCTTGGATGGCCTATTTCAAAGCATCCTTTAAGTCTATGCAATCTTTCGTCCTATAACCATAGGATTTATGGTAATCACAATATTATGATTTATTCAAAGAAGCCCTTGATCGTATCCGCCTAGCTTTGGATAATATGCCTCAGTGTGAAACTTGTTGATGAACTTCTGCCAGTGACACCACTATAGTATATATGTCGAGAACTTTCCCACACGAGGAACTGTTGCTCCCAGGGCATTTTGTCCCGAGCTTCTGGCCTTATTAGGCGAGGGAGCTGGGTTTTTCCGTTTTGTCGAGACTACCTTTGAAACATCTTCATCCCTCATGTATTCTAGAGCGATTTGGTGGATTTCTTCCATAAACTTCACATCTTTTGAGGTGAGGTGCCTTCTGAAGTCTCCTTCGACAATCCTGCTATGAGACAAAGGCAAACAACCTCAGGAGTTCGGGTATTAACCTCCAAAAGTGCTTTGTTGAAACTATCTAGATAATCTCATATGTTCTCTCCAGTCCTTATTCTATTCCAAGTAAGAAGATTGAGTGCTTAGCTTGAGTTTGCCTAATTGTGAAGTGAGCAAGAAACTTGATCTTGATGTCGTGAATTGAGGAGATAGAACCAGATGGCAAAGGCTGGCCCAGAAAGCATGACTGGAAACACTTTGGATCTTATAGTATCCCCTACCCCTTCCAGGTTCATTCGTGCTTCGAAAGCATCTATGTACTCCTAAGGATAAAACTTTTCTTCATACTTGATATCCGTTGGTTTATCAAAGTGTTTGGGCAGTCTGACTTGTAAAGCGTGTGAGGCAAATGAGGTCTGCCCCATGATTACGTGCTCCGTAGAATCCTTATACCGCCTAGGGCTTGGGCTCTTGTTTGGAGTTCGTTTCCTTTTAGATTGGGCAAATTGGGAGTTGGACTTTCCTCATCTTTTATGGTCATGATAAGCCTCCTCATGACGAGGGATCCTCCAAGTTCTCCGGAGTCAACCTTTCCCGTTTATCCAGCTGATCTCTATCCGTGCGGCTACAAGATCGAGTTCTTTGGGATTGTGAGCGTTCTTCCAAATTGTGCTCTAGTTCCTTCATTTTATGTTGCATTTCCTACATTTCTCGCATCTTGTGACGCGTCTCTTGCATTGCTTGGTCATAATTCTGTGGTCCCAAGCCAACGATTCGACGATCTCCAGTATTATGCTCGAACCCTGGAGGCACTTGGTGTTCATCAATAGAATTGGGGTTAGTCTTGTGAACATCCTCAAGATGTGTTTCTTTGAGTGGAGTGTTTTGATCAATGGTTGATTGAATCTTGTGTTCAGCTATGGTATGAAACAAATTCAAGATCCCTACAGACAACATCAATGTTCGTACTTAACTGTTGAGACGTACTTATGAAAATCCGAGATTTCAATGTGAGTTGTTTAGACCAAGCCGGGAGGACATCTTACAAAGACACTTTGAAATTTAAGTCAGTAGTATATATTTGGTGGTGACAATGTATCTTGTCTTACCCAATTACATTTGTCTTGCTTGTTCGTCGTTTTACCGACCCAGAGTTAGTTTTGTATTTACGTTACCCATATTCTTCACAAAACGTTGGTAATATATGATTCCATGTGGTCGGATTCTCACTATTCATTATTATCCAGAATAGTTAGATTTGGTATTCCTGCTTTGTTGTGTGTGACTTCACGTTAAGGGAAGCACGCCCATCTTGATGAAAGTAGTGTTTGCTTGTCATATGTGGATGAGCTCTGGGTCCCTAGCATTGTCACTAGTGTTATGATAGGAGTGTATGAGACTTTTATGCGAATGTTCTGGATACGGACTTTGAAAATCTAAAAAATTTTAGGAATGTTCCACGTCGTTACCCTAACAGAGCAGGGGATCCTACAAGTTAATAAAGGAATCAGCAGAGGAGTTATGAGGTTGAAAGATTCATACTTGCCATCGGTCACATTATAGGAAGGTTAGAAGTTGGATCTTAGGGACTTAGTGTGTTCGTAATCACCTTTTTAAAGCTCTTGACTAGAGATGTAGGCAGTTACTAACTTGGGAGCTAAGTCATGTTGGGAACTCCCAAGTCGCTTATTCTCCAAATCAGAAGGGGAGATTCCCACATTAAGACTTAGCTTGCAGCCCAAATTTGGTCGGGTCTTGGTGGAGCAGGTTTGTCCTTACCTGTTTTGTTAACAAAGGTCATATTGAAATAGATTAACTAGTTTAAATTTGATGGTCAAAAGAATAGGTCCATTTAACATGACATGCTCAAAGAGTCAAACTCATAGTGATCAAACATGGACCAAACCCAGTATGAGGCAAAACTTACTATTATTCTATGTTGTTATTCATTATATATATTGTTTTTTTTAAGAGAAATGCTATATAGCTAATAACTCATCATAAGCCTTTGATCAACCATTAAATTTAGAAATTTAATTATATTATATCAATTTTTTATATGTTCAATTTTCAATTTTTTAGGATACTAATATCCAATTTAAATTAAATTTGATTTGCATTTTTAAGTTCTCTCAAACTCATCAAACATCCTAAAATTAATTAACGAGTCTAAGGTTTAAATTTTGTGGTTTATGATTTAAAATTTTGAATTTAAAATTTATGATTTAGAGTTTATGATTTACGATTTAGAATTTAAGTTTTAGAGTTTGAAGTTTAAAATTTGGATTTTTTTCACAATTAAAAATTGAAGTTTTAAGATTTAACTTTTAAGATTTATTATATTTGTTTAAATTATAAGATCAAAAAAATATTTGTTTAAATTATGTTTTATTTTAATTTTAAATGCAGTCTGACTTTGTATTTTAAATATATGAGAAATAAATGATGAGACATCAAATCTAATAATGCGTTTCTTATATTTATTTAAATTAATCTTAATAGTCATTGGTTAAATAAAAGAGAATTTTATTAGTTACTAAATTAATTCTATTATCTTTAAAATACATATTACATGAATAAAATAACATTATATTTTTATGTATTTGAATTAATTAATTTTTATTTAACCAGTATAAACTAATAATCTACTCATTAAACTTCTAATAGAGTGACTTAGTTTCTTGATAACTGGTTCAATTCCTGAGTTGATTTGACTAATGTTTGGGAGTCAAAATTTAGAAAATAATAAAAGAGTCATAATTCTTTTTTACTTTTTTTAATGAATTTATTTTTATTTTATATTCTTTAAGTATTGTTGAATAAATAAATAATTTTAAATATAATAATTAATAAATATATAATTATAAATATTATGTATATAAAATTATAAAAATTAAGTTAAATAAAATGATTTTATTTATATTATTATTATTATTATTATTATTATTTTCCTACCATTTCTCGTTGCTTTTGATAACTAAGGTAAGACGTGTGTGGCTTAAATGGTGAGACTAGGCTATTTTTTTCTTGTTTTTCACGGTATTCCCCAATCCGGTAGGTTAAGGACTAATCCGTCGCGGTACTGAGTTCCATTTAAGGGTTTGCCATTGGCCAATGGGTTGCTGCATGCACAAGGCGGGATTCGAACCCCCGACACTTGTTTAAGTGGACTAGTGAATTAACCACTAGACCAACCCAACTTGGTTAGACTAGGCTATTTGATAGCTTTACGAAAGAGAAGAAAAGATCACTAAAGAAATAAGAATAACAACGATATGCTAATACGAAAACCAGAACTATCACGGTGGAATTGGTCAAAATGATAAATACCTTTCTTCCTTAACCAACCAATTATTTGGGTTTTGAATCTCAAGAACGGAAAGGGACAATCATAGTTGAATCAATGGTAGTTGACTAGTTGCAAAAATGAAGATGATCCCACCAGACCAAGTATTCTTTGCTCGTTCAACTCCTGTGCATAACTCTGAAGAAGGAGCATGCTTTCTTTGAAGCAGGACAAAAAAATACAAGGAGGATTCAAAGTTCAAAGCATAAAAAAAAAAGGGAAACACAACTCACAAAAAAATCAGTTACTCCAAAAGATTTCTGTAACCGACACCGACAAAATACAAATCAGCATTTTTAAGGATAGACCCAAGAATATCTCAGATTACTCTAAAATATAAACAGTAAATACCTAGCTACCACATGGATCTAATTCAAGAGCATGAGAGGATTCCACAAAACTGAAAAGGGGAAAAAATTTGCAAAATTATTATAGTGAAATAATAAAAATAGAAAGTATATTTGTTCTCACCTTTAAAGCGAAAGTGACGATCAGCGGTGGAAGCACTAAGCAAAGTAAAGTCCAAGTCTATCTTCTTTCTTCTTTCTTCTTTCTTTGGCTGTGGACTAAGACATTATTGGTTCAGCTTTCAACTATACATTGCGAGTTGTGAAGTGTGAACAACACTACTAAAACGAAGTAATCTTCATAAATTAGAGAAACAAATTATCCTAACATTATATATTCTAAAAATTTAAATAACAAGTGTATAAAGACTAATAGTATGCTTGATTCCACGTATTAATAAAAGGACAAATATAATGTTTGGACAACAAGCCAAAATAGCCTATGGATATATAAATAACACAGAGTAAACGATTAAAATCACTTTTCACTTTTAAAGGCATCGATAAAAATATTTTTAAAATATTGTAAAATGTGATAAAAATAACTAAAAAATTATTATATTTTTCATATGTAACCTAATTTTTGTATTTAGTAAATTTTATAAGAAAAACAGTAAATATGAACGGAAAAAAGTAATGGCAATTCGCTGGTGTCAATATTCACTGATGCATATGTATCATGAGTTGTTTTTTATGGTTTATTTATATAGAAAGTCAATAAATTATGAAATGTTTTGTGCTATAATTGAATATTACTTTAATTATTTTGAGTTTGGAAATTTTTGTAGAAACTGATAGAAAAAGAAGTAACAAAGACATCAATAGAGAATTACTTATTCAACACTTCTAGAGCAACATTATAGAAAATCAAGAAAGAAGGATTGTTGAGCAACTTTTTGAAGACAAACAAGTGAAATGGTGCAAATTTTGAAGGCTCCAATTCAAGCATTATGAGTTGCGTCTCCAACTCCATTCAATTGGAGTCTTCAACGCCACCCCAAGGACTCCAATTTGATGCATGAAAGTGGAGTCTCCAACGCCCAACGTATGGAGCCTTAGACGCCATACAAAGCACACTCCAAGGAGCACCATTGTGGCGTCCAAGACGCCAACTCCTTCATCAACTTTGTAGCGTCTTAGATTCCTCCTCCATCCATCAAGTTTGAAGCCTCCTTTGGTCCAATTCATGGCATCCCAAATACCACTTTTCCTTCACCAAATGGGCGCCCCCAACGCCAAGAAGTTGCCCTCCAAAAGCCTTCCAATGGTGGCGCCTTAGACGCCACTTTCTTCCCTTCAAATTGGTGTCTTCAACGCCAAGGGAGTTCACATCCAGGGCCTCCATTTAGTTCACAATCTTGACCTCTCCAACGCCACCAAAGGCACCAAAATGTAAAGCATCCTCCGTCATATGCGCCTTCGAAGAAGCATGGCCAAAGGGGCTTGAATTTAGTGTCTCCAAATCTATGCAAAGTGTCTCCAACGTAGCCCTTAAGCACACTTCCTTTGGTCACATTTTTAAGCTTCATTTTGGTTCATGAAAAAGAGCATATTGCATGCTACATTTGGTATTTAATTTGATTATTCAATGACACAATAATTGTTCCTCAAGCCCACTTAATAAAGCCCACAACCATCACAACGATTGACAAGGCTCATGACTTAATAGAAGCAATGAAGATCACTAGGATAGTTAGTTTGAAATTGTATTTGCTTGTAATTTGAATTTCATTTGACTTTGTAATTTAGAATAGATTATAAATAGAGGATGAGAAGACTTCATATATCCGGAAACTTCTCCTTCCACTTCTTTTCAATTCTTCTACATTTTATTTTTATTTTTATTTTTTCACATTTTGTAAGCCATGAGTAGCTAATTTCCTTTTCATTGAGAAAAAGAGCTCTATAGAATTGAATGGATCAAATGTGATTTAGTCTCCATCTTCACTTCATCTTTCATTTGCTTCTTTAGAAAGAGTCTTCATTCTTCATTTCCAAGAATTCAAATCTCTTGGAAAATAGTTTGAATCTAATTAAATTGAGTTTTATGATCACTTGGAAAACTAGATTCATGAAACTAAGTTTGAAGCTCTTTTTTTCAATTCTTGTGATTAACAAACTACTGATTGATTGATTACCTATATTAGACACTTGTTTCTTTCTTATTTTAGTCATTTGGTTACTTGTAATTCTTTCTTTTCTTTTGTTCTCTAACTATTTGTATTATTGCCTCACTTGAAGTTTCTTTCACTTTGACGAAAAATTTTTTAAATATCTTTTCTTTTGTTATTTTCTTTGTATATATGCAAGAAAATCAAGAGAAACATCTCCTCTTTGATTCAGAAATTGAGAGAACTCTCTAGAAGTTAAGAAAGCAAGCAAGAAACGAAAGAGTGCTAGAAGAAAGTAATAGAGTTTCAGACACGATCATAGCTGAACCTCACAACAACAATGAAATCAATGGTGCTCCATATGCTAGACAGACATTAGGGTCTTATACTACTCTTGATTCTGGAAATTGTGGGAGTAGTATTGTGATTCCCAATGTCAATGCAAATAACTTTGAACTCAAGCCACAATTGATCACTCTTGTCCAACAAAACTGCCAATTTGGAGGAAGCCCCAGGAGGACCTAAACCACCACATCTCAAGTTTTATTCAAAATTGTGACATAGTGAAAATAAATGGGATGCCAGATGAAGCATATAGGCTACTCTTGTTCCCATTCTCTCTTAGAAATAGAGCTGCACAATAGTTAAAATCATATCCTAAAGAAAGCATTTCCATATGGGAAGACTTAGTAAGTTTCTAACTAAGTTCTTTCCTCCTTAAAGATTGATCAAGTTGAGGACAGAGGTGCAAACTTTCAGGCAACTTAAAGAAGAATCTTTGTATGAGACTTGAGAGAGATATAAAGAGATACTAAGGAGATGTCCACCAAACATATTTGCAGATTAGGTCTAGCTACAAATCTTCTATGATGAAATCACTCAAACCTCAAGAAATTCTTTAGATAATTCAACAGGGGGATTCCTACACATGAAGACTCCTAGTGAAGCTATGGAACTCATTGACATTGTAGCAAACAATCAATACCTCTACTCCTTCGAGAGAAATATGAACATGAAAAGAGGAGTGATGGAGCTAGAAACTTTGGATGCTTTAGTTGTTCAAAATAAAATCATGTCTCAAAAACTCTTCACACTCATGAAGCAAATGGGAGAAATGCAAGTATCTCCCATCAATACACAAAGCTCATGGTATGACATGAATGGAGAAAATCAATTTAGTAAAAATTTTGATTCATTTAACACTAACCAATCACAAGTGGAGCAAGTCAATTTCATGAAAAACTCTTTCAAGACACAACAAAATGATCCATATTCAAAAGTTTATAATCCTAAATGGAGGAATCATCCTAATTTTGGATGGAAAAACCAATAAAGCCAAGATCAGAGAAGCAATAATTTTAACCATGCAAACAACTTCAACCCCAATCAAACACCCAAAATTATTTTTGAAATCTACAAAACATCCCTCTCAATTCTCAAAACAACTCTCACCAACCATAACCACATCCCACACAACCATCTTAAGATTCTCAAAGGCTCTCTAATCTTGAACTTGCCATGGAGAAACTCTCTCAAAATACAGCCACATTCATGCAAGAAACTACAAGCTTCATGGATAAAATAAGGTTCAACTTCTAGAATAAAGGTTTTTCAATTAGGAAGTTAGAAATGCAAATTGGCCAAATTTCTCAATAATTGGCAAAATCTAACAACTTGCTCCCAAGTGATACTGAGGTCAATCTAAGAGAAAAATGAAAGGCAATCATGTTGAGAAGTGGGAGAGTTGTGGAAAAAGAAGCCACTAATTATGAGGTTCACAATGAAGAAGCTGCAGCCTGCAAGAGAGGAATTACAAGAGCAAAAGCAAGGACAAGAAACCTCTACACAAAGTGACATTCCAATGAAGAAGGATACAATGGAGGCATACAAATCAAGAATCTCATACCCTGAGAGGATCAAGAGAGAGACCAAGGAGAAGAAATACTCCAAATTCATAGAGGTATTCAAGACACTCCACATAAACCTTTCATTCATAGAAGCACTTGAACAAATGCTAATGTATACTAAGTTTATGAAATAATTGTTGTTCAAGAAAATATCCTTGAAAGGAGGACAAACTGTGGTTATGACTAAGGAGTGTAGTACTATCATCCAATAGGATTTTTCAAGAAAGAAAAAAGATCCATGGAGCTTTCAAATTCCCTACACCATAGGGAACATAACATTTGAAAGAGCATTATGTGATTTTGGAGCAAGCATCAATCTCATGCTTCTCTCTGCGATAAAAAAGCTCCAAATCCATGAAATAAAACCAACAAAAATAGCTCTTTAATTGGCTGATAGATCCTTGAAACAGGCACATGGAGTTATAGAGAATGTTTTGGTAAAAGTGGAAAAGTTCTTCCTGCCAGCTGATTTTGTCATTCTTAATATGGAAGAAGACTACAACACCCCATAATTTTAGAGAGACCTTTCTTGACTACTGGTAGGGCTTTAATTGATGTTGAAAAGAAAGAATTAATGCTGATAGTGCATGATGAATATTTAGTATCCATGTTTTCAAAATCATGCACTATTCCACTCAGGAGAAGAATTGTATAAAGGTTGAGTTCATGAATCCAAACTTGAAGGAGGCACCTGATGAATCGCTTCCAAAACTTCCACTTTCATGCTTGAAAGAAAGAAAAGAAGTAGAAGTGGTGCAACAAGTTGAAAGCACTAATGAAGCCAAAAAGGATTTGCAACCAAAACCTCCATTTGTGATAACCAACGAGATCCCTCCTGACATTGAGTAAAAGATTGATGTTAAGCGTGAATCACCACCTAAAAGAGAGAAGAATTTGAAGAAGACAATGCCTAGAGGTTAGAGAAACAAAAAGATTTCCATTGAAGATTTTTCACTAAGGGATAAAGTGATGCTAGTATACCAACCAATAGAGCCATCTCCACATTTGTCTAAACACTACACACTCAACAAGACTCTTTCTCTTGAGCATGTTGAGATCATCAAAAAAGACACTAGAAGAAAGTTTATAGTGAGAGGAGAAAAATTGAGGCATTATGATCATCATCCACTATACCAATGATCAACTATAAAACTAATGACGTTAAAAGAGCGCTTGTTGGAAGGTAATCCAACATGGGTAACAAATTTCTTACTATACTTTCTTTAAATTTCAAATAATATGGTATGTGATTGCATAGAAAAAGTTTGGTGTTGCCATGCAACCCATTTAATTTTTAATCTTCAATGGGGTACTAAGCATTATTTTAAAATGAAAGTATCACACCAAGTTTGGTGTTAACACATATTTCTCATGCAATATACCATGCCCAACCTACTTGTCCATATAATGAGAAAAATGCTAACAACAATGATGATGAAGTGATCTCCAAGGTGGTTAGGTTCCTTTTCCTCTAATTTGCTTTATATACTTTCAATTACATGCATGATTGTCTTCCATTTCTATAGTATGCATGTGTGATCTTCCATCTTAGATAAGCATATTAGGAGTCTAATTGTGAATTATAACTTGTTGCTATTACATCATTATCACCACATTGAAGTTTGTTAGTCAAAGCAAGTAAGAATCATTAACATAAACAAACAAGGTGAAGTAAAGAAGAAGCTAGCATGAGCATATGAGTATTGGAAGGCTAACATAACTATTTAGCTCAATACATTTGAACCTGATTGTTGAGGTTGTCATCTAGAAAAACTTTGTGAAATCCTTGAAACTTTGAGAACCTTGAAGAAGCAAAAGTCATCAATTAATGATCAAGTAAGAAAAAGGAAAAGAAGGAAAAAGTTGAAGGCTCTGAGTACCAATGACTAACTAATTAGTCAAGTACTTATGGTATTTATGTATCAAGAAAAAAGGCTGAAAATAAAACACTTAGAGTCAAAGTTAGGGTAAAGTGAAAAGAAATTCCACAAAGCTCAAGGCTTTGAGAATTAATGACCAGAGAGAAAGGAAAGAAACAAATACAAAGCTCAAAGAGTCCTCTAGTCATATGCTTGTGGTGTCTATATATTACGAAGTAATACTTGAAAACAAAACATTTAGAGTCAAAAGCTAAAATTCATGGTGTAAAGCACCTAATAAGAGAAGCTAAGAAAGAAAAAGAAAACAAGCTTGCTTCAAGGAAGGAATATTAGAAATGATTTCATAATGTGATCAAGATAGAAACATCAACATTTAGAATTCTTTTGTGATTGATGCATGCATAGTGAACAAGCCAATTAAGAACATTAAGAATTGTTATTCTTCCTACCTTGGATAGTCAAGATTGAAACCATCAAGATGACTACATGATTCTTTATTTGCTTGAGGATAAGCAAAGTTCAAATCTAGTGTTGTGATGTGATGAGCGGATATTTTATACGCTTTTTGGGGGTAATTTCATGTAGTTTTGAGTATGTTTTAGTTAGTTTTTAGTATATTTTTATTAGTTTTTAGGAAAAATTCTTATTTCTAGACTTTACTATGAGTTCGTGTGTTTTTCTATGATTTCAGGTATTTTCTGGCTAAAATTGAAGGATTTGAGCAAAAATATGATTCAGGCTGAAAAAGGACTGCTGATGTTGTTGGATTCTGACCTCCCTGCACTCAGAATGGATTTTATGGAGTTAAAGGAGTCCAATTGGTGCGCTCTTAATTACGTTGGAAAGTAGACATCCAGGGCTTTCCAGCAATATATAATAGTCCATACTTTGCTCGAAGATAAACGACGTAAACTGGCATTTGACGCCAGTTCCATGTTCAATTCTGGCATTAAACGCCAGAAACAGGTTACAACCTGGCATTTAACTCCAGAAACAGCCTATGCACGTGTAAAGCTCAAAGCTCATCCCCAGCACACACCAAGTGGGCCCCAGAAGTGGATTTCTGCACTATCTATCTCAGTTTACTCATTTTCTGTAAACCTAGGTTACTAATTTAGTATTTAAACAACTTTTAGAGATTTATTTTGTACCTCTGATAAACCCCAATTTTGTGATTTATCTTGTACTTATTTTGAGAGATTTTATTGCCTTTTTCCACATTTATTTAATGAAATAGCATGGTTTTGTAATTCTCCTTTGAATTGTGCTTAAATATAAAAATATGCTTTTTAGGCCTTAAACTGGTGATTTTAATTCACTTTAATTCCATTCAATGCCTTGATGTGTTTGTTGAGTGATTTTAGGATCATAAGGCAAGTATTGGATGGAAGAAATGAGGAGAAAAGCATACAAGGAGGAGAATGCATGAAGAAACAAAGATTGGAATTGCATCAAAGGGGCGCGCATGCGCAGAAGAGGTTCATGTAGGCACACACACGCGAACATGACGCGCCCGCACAGATGAAGGATTTGCCAATTGACGCGCAAGCGCAAAGCGTGCGTACACGCCGATGCTCGCACGTGACTCACTTAATGGCAAATCGCTAGGGCGATTTCTGGGCCACCCAGGCCCAATTCCAGCTTGTTTCTGAGTATATTTCATGCAGAATTGAAGCCCAAGCAAGAAAAGAAGGAAGAAGGAAGAACATTAGTTAGTATTAGCATCATGTAGTGTAGTTTCTAGAGAGAGAAGCTCCATCTTCTCTCTAAAATTAGGATAGATTAGGTTAATTTCACTTTAATGTAGTTCCGATTTCATGTTATTCTCTTGTTTTTATCTACAAATTCTTGTTTCTAGCCTTGATTATTCTTAGTTCTCATGGTAACTTTCCTTTTTGTTATCTTTTGTGATGATAAATTCTTGTTGGGATTGGATCTTTTCTTAATTACAATTTAATGTGTGATGTTCTTTTGTTGCTGAATTGAGTTGTGATCTCATTTTCTTTATAATTGTTATTCATTAGATTTCACCAATTTTTGTTAATTGTTGTATCTTCCTTTTATGCCTTCCAAGTGTTTGACAAAATGCTTGGAAGGATGTTAGAATAGAATTTTATGTTCTTGGCTTGGGAAGGTAACTTAGGAACTCTTGAGTTGCTAATGTCCAAGTGATTGATGATTGGGAGCCATTAACTCTAATTCTAACTAATTGAATTAGTAAGGAATTAGGACTTATGGTCTTGGATTGACATAGCTCATTTGACTTTCCTTTATGAGTTAGAGGATGACTTAATGAGGTTGATCCTTGCCAATTCTCATGTTGTGGTTAGTAATTATGATAGAGATCCTTGACCACCAACCCTTGCCAAGACCCCTTTGTCATTTGATCTCTGTTATTAATTACTTTCATGTCTATCATTCCAAAAACCCCAAAAACACACCCTATAGCCAATAACCAAGCATTTCATTGTGATTCCTGGGGAGATGACCCGGAGTCTAAATACTCCGGTTAATTTTCATTTGGGGTTTATTACTCGTGACAACTCAAATTTTTTATGTGAGAATTGTCTGATGGTTTGGAGCTATGCTTACAACGAAGTAGTTCTTATTTCTATAAGAAGGAAATCTAGACCATCGAGCAAGGTTAAATCATCAAAATGGCGCCGTTGCCAGGGATGACAATGGTGCTATGTTATTGGCTATTGTATATATTGTGAATATCTTGAATTTGGTTTGTTTGTTTGTTTTACAAGTTAGGATTTTATTTTCCTTGTTTGTTAGTAATACTTGTTTTCTTTCATACTCTCTTTCACTATGAATTCTCACCCCTTTTTCGCTGAGTGTAGTTTTAACTATATTGTAGGAAATGGAGGCTTCAATGAGGATATGCATCAAGGATTTGGGAATCAAGGATGGGAGGAACTTCAAGCTTATGAACAACCTTCGTGGCAACAACCTCCTACGAGCTCCTATGGGTATAATCTTGATTCTAATGTGTATCAACCCAATGTATGTGATGACTCTAATTGTGGTTGTCAACCACAATCATCATATGCATATGATCCCTTCTCTCAATATAGTTACACACCACATTCACAAGCCTCACATCATCATTCTACTCTATATGGCCATAATTCACACACACCATATCAACCACCATATGAATCATATCTAGAACCACCGTTCCAATACCAATACTCCCCTGAACCACAAGATCCATACACACCACCTCAAGGATTTCACCAATATGAACCGCATTCTAACTACAACACCTTTCCCTCGAATGATGAACCCTCTCTTTTACCACCAAACCCCAATGAAGCCACCATAATAGAAGTGAGAGATCTTGAATCTCATCTCTTAAGGTGACATGAGGAGGATGAACAGAAGTTTGAGGAGTTAAGAGCGAAAATGACTACCATAGTAGAAACTGTTCCGGGGGTTACCTGAAACGTGTAGCTCGGTCGTCTTGGAGAGGCCCGAGGTGGGGGGATTGATGACCCGAGCTTGATATGCAGAGTGGTTGGTGGTTGTACCTGCAATGACACTCCGATGCTTAAGTTAGCATGGGTCCAAGCAGATATTGAGTAGAATTAGAGTATGAGTTATACCTGGGTGCTCCAGTGTATTTATAATAGTTGGCCGTGATCTTCCCTGGATAAGATATTCTTATCTTATCTTATCTTTTGGGAGTCTTATCTTTATCTTTGTGGAACCGCCTTTTCTAGGCCTTTTCGGCCTTTAGGTTTTGGGCTGCGTTCCTTTTGATGGGCCTTCTTTGCTTTATGTTTCGAGGTCCGACCTTTAGGCGTGGGCCTTAGGGCGAGGTCGGACCTCCTTTGAACTTTGCCGAGTTGGGGAGCTCGGTCAGGGTATGAACAGTGCCCCTGCCCGAGTTCGTCCTTTTTGAGAGGTCGAGCTCGGGCATAGTAGTTTTTCAAAATTCAAAAGGTGGCCGTTCCTGCATTTATTGCATTTTACCGTTTCTCCTCGATTTCCGTTCGGGCTTTTGTGAAGGCATTATTTATTTGCCCCTCTGCTCCTTTTCTTCGTTTATTCTGTTCCCTTCCTGTTTTCTGAGTTTTCGCCATCTCTTTTTCGAGCATCGCTTCTTCTCTTTGTTCTTTTTCCCCGAATCTTTCTGTGCGTTTTTTCCGGGGTTTCCTCTGCGCCGCCGTTTTCGTTCTTCTTGCATCGGAGCTCGTCGTCTTCTTTCTTTTTTCCAGGTTTGTTCCCGTCTTTATCTTCTTTGTGCACATATGCTTCTGTTTTTGTGTGGCTCTTTGTTTGTTTCTTTTTCTCTATGCCTGGGTTGCCCCGAAAAGAGGCGCCGCCATTGCTTTGTTGTTTGTACATGGGGGGGCTCTTTTTTGTCCTCTGATATTTTGCTCCGGGTTGCTGTATTTTCGTCTTAAAAGATCTTTGTTTCTTTGTTTTGCTGAATGGGTTTTCGCTGTCTGCTTTTATGTGATTTTTGCTTGCTGTTGTATTCTTCTTTGTAGGCAAGAATTTTATGTCTCGAAAGGTTCTTCAAGCGATGTCGGCCAAGATTCCAAGTGGTCTTGGTTGGGTAGATCCTGTTCCTCTAAGAGTCCCTTCTGTGGTAGATTCTGAGTATTTAGCTAGGTTTCGTAGGCAATGTAGCATATGTGAAGATAGAGAGTCTGAGAGGGATTATGAATTAGTAGCCCCGGATTCCGAGGAGAGAGTTTGCTTCCCGCCCTTAGATAGTTCCGAGAAGCTCTTCTTTTACGCTTATGATTGTTTTTTCTCTAAGCTGAGTGTCCGACTTCCTTTTACCGACCTGGAGTCCGAGGTGTTATGGTCTTGTAACCTTGCCCCTACGCAGCTCCATCCAAATTCTTGGGCGTTTTTGAAGCTGTTTCAACTTTTGTGTCAGTTTTTGGGCGTTTCTCCCTCTATTTCTCTTTTTTCCTACTTGTTTGTGTTGACGAAGCCGGGGTCGGGTGGAGGGAAGGTATCTTGGGTCTCTTTTAGGGCTAACCAGGGAAGAAAGTTTTGTACCTTGTATGATGAGTCCTTTCACGATTTTAAGAACTTTTATTTCAAGGTCCGGGCTACTGGAGATGTCCGACCTTTCTTTCTAGATGAGAGTGGGGAGCCTTCTTTTCCTCTTTGTTGGCAGGAGAATGTAGTGTCTGCTAAGTATACCTTTGAGAGTCTAGATGAGGTGGAGCAGGCTTTTGTGGGTGTGGTGAGCCGTTTATGGGGTCGGGCACCTCACTTGGACACGAAGAAAATATTGGGAGATCCAAGCCTTCTCCGTTCCGAGTTAGGTAGTTCCCGACCTCTTCCGAGATTCATCCTTTTTTAGTATTTTGGTTTTGCTTGTTTTGGTGGAATTTCTGTTGTGGTAATCCTTTTCTTTTTTATTTCTGCAGAGATGTCTTCTCAGGCGGATTCCATGAAGTTTCTTCGTCGGACGAAGAAGTCTGTGGCTGCTCGAAACCTCGAGGCTGGGGAGGCTTCTGCCCGATCTTCTCCGCAGAAGACTACACTGGGTGTTCAGACTCGGTCGAAGACTATTCCGACTCCCCAGTTCCGAGCTATAAGTCAGGATCCTCCGACCTCTGGGCCTGCTACCTCTTCTCCTCCTCCGTTCTCGGGTCCTCCTCCCAAGAAGCAGAAGACCTCTCAAGAGCTTGCTGGTTTCAATGATAAGGACTTTGATGCTCTTGGTTGGATTGAGCAGCATATTCTCCCTCAGACCTTTATTTCTACTGATGATGTGTCTATGGAGCATCATTTTCAGTATATGGCGCGGAGCTGTGTCCGGATGGCTAGTCTTCATGCCGCTATTGCTCGGGAGTTCAAGAAATCCCCCCTTGGGGCGACCAGCTCCCGACTTGAGAAGGCTCAGTCCGAGTTTGATAAGATTAGTCAACTGAAGGCTGCCAGGATTACTGAGCTGGAGGCCTCTTTGGAGAAAGAGAAAACTAAAGCTACCGCGGCTGTGGCGGTAGCGAAGACATCTGAGGAGATGGCGAAGGCGGCGACGGAGAATTATACTCGGCTATATGCCGAGCTTGTGGAGACGAAGGAGAAGTTGCAATCTGCTCGGGATGATTTTTACGAGCTAGAAGGTCATGTGGCCAAGGGTATGGATGCTATGTTTGAGAATTTGAAGGCTCAGGTCCGGGTTCTTGCTCCCGACCTGGATCTGAGCTTATTCAGTACAGATAACGTTGTTGTGGAGGGAAAGATTGTTCCTGCTCCTACCGAGGATGAGGTTCCGATGTCCGACCCCAAAGTTCCGGTTGAGAACCCGACTTCACCTTTGGTCGGGGATGGATCGGGTGTGGAGGTTTCAAACCGGGATGACGTTGCCGTCGATGCAGTCCCGATATCTATGTTTCCTCCGCAGCCTGCTGTTGATGTGGAGTCCGGAAAGGACCTTGATCCTCTGTAATCTTTTATTTTTGGTGTTTTGCCCGACCTGTGGGCTCTTTTGTTTTTGGATGGTTTCTGTGAACGCTTTGGACACCTTTTTGCTTATTAGCTACTTGTAGTAACTTTTTAGCTTATTTATGCGGTGTTTTTGTTCGCGTTTTGGCTTTTTGTTCCGCTTTTATGCTTTTTAGTTGTTTTTGGATAACAACTTTTTAGCTAGCGTTTTCGAAGCTTCCTTTGATTTCGTTCTTTCGCTTGTACTTTTTAGTTGTTTTTGTAAAGCAACGTTTTAGTAAGCGTTTTTCGAAATCTTGGTTTGATTTCGTTCTTTCGCTTGTACTTTTTAGTTGTTTTTGTAAAGCAACTTTTTAGCAAGCGTTTTTCGAAATCTTGGTTCTCGCCGTTTTAAGGCTTCTTTCTTGGATCCGAGCTTTTTCTCGGACCTCGGGCGCTCGAGTACCTCCTTTTCGTTGGGTCCGACTTTGTCGTCGGTCGGCCCTTTTAAGTTATTTTTGTAATCTCTTTTTTATTTGGCTTTTTGAGCCTTTTCAGAGTTACTTTATAACTTCTCACATTAATTTGAACCTCGTCGCTTTATCTTTGCCGACCTTGTGTGGTCTCTTGGCAAATGATTTTTTGCGTTTTGCCGAGCATAAATTAATGCGCCTTGGCGGGGTACTTTCTAGGACTTGTTTCGTCATGAGGAAAAAATAGAAAAAATTTGATTAGTATTAAAAAAGAAAGAATATTTACAGAGTGTTTGCCCTTGACTAGGTCGGGTGTTCTTACTTAACCGGGTGTCTCATTAAAAAACCCTTGTAGGGAAAAAGAGTACACCTCGGGTTAAGTTTTTCTAGCTGTAGTACCGTCTTAGATTACAGGCGTGCCAGGCCCTGGGCAGCTCATTGCCTTCTAGGTCGGATACTTTGTAATAGCCTGTTCCTAAGACTTCTGTTACCTTGTAGGGCCCTTTCCAATTTGCGGCTAGCTTTCCTTCTCCCGACTTTTGTGTTCCGATGTCATTTCGGATTAGAATCAGGTCGTGAATGGAGAAGCTTCGCTTTATTACCTTCTGATTGTATCTGAGGGCCGTTCGCCGTTTTAAGGCTTCTTCTCGGATTCGGGCTCTTTCTCGGACCTCGGGGAGGAGGTCGAGTTCTTCCCTTTGTGCCTGTGGGTTGCCTCCTTCGTTGTAGAAGATGACTCTGGGTGACCCTTCATCTATTTCGATAGGAATCATTGCCTCCATCCCGTAAGCTAGTCGGAATGGCGATTCTCCCGTTGTAGAGTGTGGGGTTGTCCGATATGCCCATAGCACCTGGGGGAGCTCTTCGGCCCATGCCCCTTTGGCCTCTTGGAGTCTTCGTTTTAACCCGGCCAAGATGATTTTATTTGCAGCCTCTGCTTGTCCATTGGCTTGTGGGTGCTCGACTGATGTGAATTGCTGTTTGATTTTTAGTTCGGCCACCAAGTTCTGAAAACTTGTGTCCGTGAACTGTGTTCCATTGTCTGTTGTGATGGAGTAGGGGACTCCGAACCTTGTGACAATGTTTTTGTATAGGAATTTGCGGCTTTTCTGAGCCGTAATGGTGGCTAAAGGCTCAGCTTCGATCCACTTTGTGAAGTAGTCGACCCCTACTATGAGGTATTTGACTTGCCCCGGTCCTTGTGGGAACGGGCCGAGTAGGTCGAGTCCCCACTTTGCGAAGGGCCATGGCGCGGTGATGCTGATAAGGTCTTCGGGTGGTGCTTTGTGAAAATTGGCGTGTTTTTGGCAGGGGGGCATATTTTCACAAACTCCGTTGCGTCTCTTTGCAAGGTCGACCAGTAGAACCCGGCTCTGACTATTTTCTTGGATAGTGCCCGAGCTCCGAGGTGGTTTCCACACATGCCTCCGTGGACTTCTTCGAGGACGCTTTTTGTTTCTGAGGTTGGGACGCACCTAAGGAGGGGGTTTGAGAATCCTCTTCTGTATAATACGTCGTGAATTAGTGTATAATTCTGGGCGTCTTTCGTGAGTCTTTTAGCTTCCTTTCTCTCGGCGGGGAGAGTTCCCGACTTCAGGTAGTTGAGTATGGGGGTCATCCATCCTTGCTGTTGGTTGGATATATTTAGCGTTTCTTCCTCTCTTAGCACGGAGGGAGATTGTAAGGTTTCTTGGAGGAGACTTCTGTTGTTGCCTCCGGGCTTGGTGCTGGCGAGCTTTGAGAGGGCGTCTGCTTGGGCGTTTTGTTCCCGAGGTATGTGCTGGATTTGTATTTCTGAAAAGTGGCGTAATTGTGCCTGTGTTTGGTTTAGGTATTTTTTCATAGTTGGGTCTTTGGCCTGGTAGCTTCCATTCACTTGTGACGTGACGACCTGGGAGTCACTGAAGATTGTGATTCTCTGGGCTCCGACCTCTTCGGCTAGCTTTAGACCTGCTAGTAGGGCCTCGTATTCGGCTTGGTTGTTCGAAGCCTGGAACTCGAATTTTAGGGATAGTTCTATCCGCGTTCCTTGGTCGCTTTCAAGTATAACCCCGGCTCCGCTTCCTGTTTTGTTTGAGGACCCGTCGACATACAGGTTCCATGAGAGTGGGGTTCCAGGGGTCTCAGTGTATTCTGCGATGAAGTCGGCTAGATACTGGGATTTTATGGCAGTCCGGGCTTCATAGTGGAGGTCGAACTCGGACAGTTCCACCGCCCATTGTAGTATTCGTCCTGCCAGGTCTGTTTTTTGCAGGATGTGTCTCATGGGTTGGTTTGTCCGGACTTTGATGGTGTGGGCTTGAAAGTAGGGACGGAGCCTCCGAGCTGTGAACACTAGGGCGTAGGCGAATTTTTCTATTTTCTGATAGTTTAATTCGGCCCCTTGTAGTGCCTTGCTTACAAAGTATATGGGGTGTTGTCCTTTGTCATTTTCTCGTATTAATGCTGAGGCGACTGCTCGATGTCCGACCGAGAGGTATAGTACGAGCTCTTCCCCTTTTAAAGGTCGGGTTAGGATTGGTGGCTGCCCGAGGAATTCCTTGAATTCTTGAAAGGCTTTTTCGCACTCCGGGGTCCACGAGAAGGGTTTCCCTTTCTTTAGGAGTGAGTATAGAGGTAGTGATTTTATCGCTGATCCTGCCAAGAATCTTGATAGGGCGGCCAGCCTTCCATTCAGTTGTTGTACTTCTTTGACACACGTCGGGCTCTTCATATTGAGTATCGCTTGGCATTTGTCCGGGTTTGCTTCAATGCCCCTTTGAGTCAGCATGAAGCCTAAGAACTTTCCGGCTTCTGCGGCGAAGGTGCACTTTGTCGGGTTAAGTCTCATGTTGTGTTTTCTGAGGGTGCCGAAGACACTGGTGAGGTCGGTCAGCAAGTTTCTGTCTTCTTGTGTCTTTACCAGCATGTCGTCGACGTACACCTCCAGCTGTAGTCCGATGTGTTCTGAGAACACTTTGTTCATTAGCCTCTGGTAAGTTGCCCCTGCGTTCTTCAGCCCGAAGGGCATTACTACGTAGCAGTAGTTTGCCCTTGGGGTTATGAACGAGGTCTTTTCTTGGTCGGGTCCGTACATCGGGATTTGATTGTATCCCGAGTATGCGTCCATGAAGGAGAGATATCTATAGCCTGAGGCTGCGTCTACTAAGGCGTCGATGTTTGGTAGTGGATATGGGTCTTTGGGGCAGGCTTTGTTGAGATCCGTGTAATCGACGCACATCCTCCATTTTCCGTTGGGCTTTTTTACCAGGACCACGTTTGCGAGCCATAGGGGGTATTTTACTTCCCGAATGAACCCTGCATCTAGTAATGCTTGTACTTGTTCCTCTATTGCTTGCATGCGCTCAGGCCCGAGCTTCCGGCATCTTTGTTGGACAGGTCTGGACCCCGGGTATACTGATAGCTTATGGCACATCAGGTCGGGGCTTATGCCTGGCATGTCGGAGGCTTTCCAAGCGAAGAGGTCGGAATTCTCCCTTAAGAGGGTTATGAGTTCCTCCTTTAGGCCTGCTTCGAGGTTTGCTCCTACGTTTGTTATTTTTTCAGGTGTGTTCCCGATTTGGACTTTTTCGGTTTCTCCCTCAGGTTGTGGCCGAAGGTCTTCTCGGGCTTGAACTCGTCCGAGTTCTATTGTATTGACCTCTTTCCCTTTTAGGCTCAGGCTTTCGTTGTAGCATCGCCGTGCCAGTTTTTGGTCGCCTTTTAGGGTAGCGATTCCTTTTGTGGTAGGGAACTTCATACAGAGGTGTGGGGTTGAGACTATAGCTGCTAGTCTGTTTAGGGTTGGTCGCCCAATGAGGGCATTGTATGCTGAAGTGACGTCGACTATAATGTAGTCGATGCTTAATGTTTTAGATTGCTCGCCTCTTCCAAAGGTAGTATGTAGCGAGATGTATCCTAAGGGATGGATCGGGGTGTCCCCTAGTCCAAATAAGTCGGTGGGATAGGCCTTTAGCTCTTTTTCTTCAAGTCCGAGTTTGTCGAAGGCCGTTTTGAACAGGATATCTGCTGAGCTTCCCTGGTCAACCAGGGTTCGATGTAGGTTGGCGTTTGCTAGGATGATGGTGATTACCATTGGATCGTCGTGCCCGGGTATTACCCCTTGAGCATCTTCTCGGGTAAACGAGATAGCAGGTAATTCGGGCAGGGGGCTGTCTTCTCGGACATGATAGATTTCTTTGAGGTGTCTTTTGCGCGAGGATCTGGATGTTCCTCCGCCTGCGAAACCTCCATTTATCATGTGAACATGTCTTTCAGGGGTTCGCGGGGTTTGTTCGGCCCGATCTTCGTTATCTCCTCGCCTTCTCTTCCTGGTCTCTTCTCCTTTCTCTGCTATGTATCTGTCGAGTTTTCCTTCTCTGGCTAGCTTTTCTATAACATTTTTTAGGTCGTAGCAGTCGTTAGTAGAATGACCATAGAGCTTGTGATATTCACAGTATTCGGACTGATCTCTCCCTGCTCTCTTGTGTTTTAGTGGTCGAGGTGGTGGGATCTTTTCGGTGTGGCATACTTCTCTGTAGATGTCTACCAAGGAGACTCGGAGGGGGGTGTAACTGTGGTACTTTCGTGGCTTGTCCGAGTTGGTTTCTTCCTTCTTCCTCTGTTCCCGATCTCGATCTCGGAGTGGGTAGGTTGATTCCTTCCTAGAAGAGTCTCTTAATTGGGAGGTTTCCTCCATGTTGATATATTTTTCTGCTCGCTCCTGCACCTCGTATAAGGAGGTCGGGTATCGTTTGGATAGGGATTGGCTAAATGGTCCCTCCTTTAGGCCGTTTGCTAGTCCCATGATGGCTGCTTCAGTGGGCAAGTGTTGTATGTCCAGGCAGGCTCTGTTGAATCGCTCCATGTACTCTCGGAGAGTTTCTTGGTTACCTTGTTTGATTCCGAGTAGACTGGGGGCGTGTTTGGTCTTGTCCTTTTGAATAGAGAACCTTGTCAGGAATTTTTTGGTTAGGTCTTCAAAGCTGGTGATTGATCTTGGTGGCAGGTTGTCGAACCACTTCATGGCTGACTTGGTGAGAGTGGTAGGGAAGGCTTTGCACCAAATCGCGTCAGAGGCGTCGACCAGGTACATTCTGCTTCTGAAGTTGCTGAGGTGGTGACTTGGATCGGTGGTGCCGTCGTAGAGATCTATATCGGGTGGTTTAAAGTTTCGCGGTACCTTCTCCTTCATGATCTCTTGCGTGAAGGGATCATGGTTGCCTTCAGGGGTGGTGCCGCGTTTTGTCCGGTCTTTCAGGTTGGCCTCTATTTTCCGTAGTTTTTCTTCTAATTCTCTGCGTTTGCGAGCTTCCCGTCTTAGATCTTGTTTAGTTTCTTTCTGCTTCTTTATGTCTTCTTCGAGTTGTTTCAGTCGGTTTTGTTGTGCCCGGACTGCTTCTAGAATTTCCGAGCTCTTTTCTTTATCGGGATTTTGTGGATCTTTGTCTAGGAGTGATGTCTTTGGGCGATTCTGTTTGTTTCCTCCTGGAGTGTGTGGTGATAGAGGGCTGTCCGGTCGTTCTCCGGTGTCAACTCCATCCTCTTGTTCTGATGCAGTGTGGTCGTTGTTGGAGGGGTCGTCTGCCATGGTAGAGGGATGATTTCCAGGTCCCCGGCAACGGCGCCAATGTTCCGGGGGTTACCTGAAACGTGTAGCTCGGTCGTCTTGGAGAGGCCCGAGGTGGGGGGATTGATGACCCGAGCTTGATATGCAGAGTGGTTGGTGGTTGTACCTGCAATGACACTCCGATGCTTAAGTTAGCATGGGTCCAAGCAGATATTGAGTAGAATTAGAGTATGAGTTATACCTGGGTGCTCCAGTGTATTTATAATAGTTGGCCGTGATTTTCCCTGGATAAGATATTCTTATCTTATCTTATCTTTTGGGAGTCTTATCTTTATCTTTGTGGAACCGCCTTTTCTAGGCCTTTTCGGCCTTTAGGTTTTGGGCTGCGTTCCTTTTGATGGGCCTTCTTTGCTTTATGTTCCGAGGTCCGACCTTTAGGCGTGGGCCTTAGGGCGAGGTCGGACCTCCTTTGAACTTTGCCGAGTTGGGGAGCTCGGTCAGGGTATGAACAGAAACCATTGGTGACATGATCTCATTCTGCCTAAGCTTGTGCGACCAAGGCATTCTCATTGTTGAATATGGAGAAGCAACCAAGGAGCTTAGTGAGGAAATGAATCTGAAATTCCAAGGCAAAGAAGAGGAACCGAAGCACGAAGTACAACAAGAGGAGAAGGTAGAATGATTGGACCAAAGGAAGTAGCGGTTGGATGTTTAGGATATGTTGAGTACATAAAGGAATCTCAAGTTGAAGAATCCTCTTTCAAGGAATGTAAAAGGGATACTAAAGAAAAGAGTAATGTTGCGGGAGTAAACAAGGAACAGAAGGAAATTGATCAAGAAATGGATTTTATCATAAATGATTTTTTGTCCGCATTGATTAGTCCCCTTGACGATCTTGTTAAACCCTTTTCCAATGAAGAAGTGGAAGAAGTGTTCCAAGCAACAAGCCCTCCTATCTATGATGATTCTGAATCAACATATGATCCTTGTGAGTTTGAAGAATCCTTCCCCACTATGCTTGGAATTGACGATGAGATAGATTTCACTCAACCTCCTCTGTATGATTTGAGTGATGGGGAAGAGACAGAAGAAACTGGTGAAGAAGAACTTGGACTTAAGGAATCTTATCAAGTGGTGGAAACCTCTAAAAGTGGATGGACAGGAGTAGAACATGCTTTGTCACGATCTTTGGGAACTCTTCCATCTAATTTGTCATCCAATCCTTCGCTTGAGTGGGTAAAACTTCTAAATCTCAGCTTCATTATTCCACTTGAGTATGGTTTGCTTGAGACGGATGGACAACTTAGGGCGCTCTGTGGAATTAAGCGTAAGAGGAGGACATTTAGTGGTTGGCATTGTAAGTCTAGATTCATTATGGTTGGAAACTCGAAACTGAAAAACATGGATTGGTGTAATGCTCAATTGAATGGGTCTAGGAGGATAGTTTGGTGCTCGCATGAGAATTCTACTTTCTTATCACCCGAACGGAACCGAGACGATCAACTAGAAGATGGGTGTGAAGATAAGATATGGGATCCTGGATCATACGCTGGAAGTCAATTTTGGGAGCTCATATCTTGGAAGGAACCTCACCAAAGCTTGGTGAACATGGTTGGAAATCCTGACAACCGACTAAAGGACAAGCACTCTTGGAGGTTCAAGGATGGATACAAGCATAAACCGCCTTGACAAGGAGCCTCCCAAATGTCCAACTTAAGGACTTAAACCAAAAGTGCTTGGTGGGAGACACCCCACCATGGTAAACTCTTTCCATTCTCTTGTAGATATAACGAATGAAAGAATTGGGTTCCATTGTATATAGTTTCTCTACCTTCTAATTGTATTTTGCTTTGATTGCTAAGGTGTTTTATACAATCTATGCTTGAATATGGGATGATTCTTTGAAATTGAGTTTTTTGCTTGGATTCCAAGTTTTCTAAGTTCATTTGAAAAATACCCATTATTTCAAATTATGTATCAATTTTACATCTTAGCTTGCTTTAGGACCTTGAAGGAGATTGAGAGGGTACTAAGCTCTTCCCAAAAAAAAACGAAAGAGAAATAGAAGAAAGAGAGATTCTACATGCTATAGCATAGTGCGCGCGCGCGCGTAGAATCGCATTCTGCACTTTCTGAGCCAATGACCAGAAAGTTGTGCCACTTTTGGGCCAACTCTGTATCTCAACCCACGTGGACGCACGCTGCACGCGTCCGCGTCCCTTCCTGTTTCTCTGCCCATGCGTCAGCGTAATTCACGCCTCCGCGCCCATTCCATAGGCTCAAGCCATCCACGCGCATGCGCACAGCGCGCGCACGTCGATGCGTCTCAGCATCACCCAGGCCAAGAACCTGAGAGTTGTGCCAACTCTGGGCCTCCTTGTGCCTCTAGCCCAACCCACCTACGCGGACGCGCAATATGCACGCTCGCACGGATTCAAAAATCACTAACCCTGAATTCGCGAAGGGAATAGCGCATTCGCGCAACCCTCTCCTCTTCACCAACGTCCCTCTCTGCTCTTCCTCTCCAACGTTCCATCCTCAACCTCCGTTACCCCTCTCCGGCGAACCACCCCACGACCACCACCGTCGCCGCCTCGCCCCTCTATTTTTCTTCCTCTCCTTCTCGCCGTTTCCTTCTCCCTCTCACTCGTCTGTCCTTTCTCACGGTGACCACAACTCCGACCGACGCGACCTCCATTGTCGCCGGCATGAGCTTCCTCGTCACCACCATCTGAGGCAGTAACTCTGCTGATCACTTTCTGCTTCCCTTTCCTTCCCTTTTCCATAACCATTTCTGCTTCCCAGGTTCCACCCTACCTCTGCTCTATTTTATTTCTGTTCTTAGCTTCTTGTTAGTTTGATTAGTTAGTACATAATTTTGTTTGTTAGGATATTTAGAGATATCTGCTGTTAGGTAGTTAGGATGTGGTTAGAGAATTCTAGGTCTGATAAGTGCTCCGTTTGTGATTACATGTTTGAATTTTTGTGCTGTGAGGAACTGCTCTGTTTCATTGCTCTGCTTATGTTGTATGTTGCATGTTGCTTCACTGTTCATTACTGATGGTTGTTTGTAGCTCATTCAAGTTCATTGCTCAATTGCTTACTTCCGATGTATTTATATATGGTCTTCTCCATTTTTCATTGTTGATGCATTCATATGGAAGTTAATTTGACTGTTTGAATTTGGGAAATAGCCAACTTACTGCCGAATTGCTGCCGAATTTTTTTTCCTAACCATACACCATGAATTACACTCACTTGTTGTAACAACTTCTATTTGATGATTTTTGTATCAAAAGGATTTTGTTACCTAAATGGTTTTGGAAATTGTTCAAAAATAAGTTTGGTCATGATTCTCATATTCTTTGCTTATATTTATGCTAGATTGCTTATATGCATTGAATGATTCTAATGAATTTTCAGATTGACCAGTAACTTGATTTTCATTTGAAATTGAGCTTATTTGCTTGCTCCACAAGATTGATTATTTCTTCTACCCATGTGACCGCTATGATTCGAACCCTTCATGCCCATATTACCCTTGGTCACATGGCATATGAATTTTTCAAATCTTATCTCAATCTTTGTGACTTTCATGGCTCATCGAATTGGGTGTTGAATATTTCTTGATTGATTCATTCTTTGACATTTTGATCACACCAACACCAATTCATGTAATTCTTGTAATCTACATTGATTGATGACTTGTTTTCTCGTGAGTTATCTTTTTAGTGACATCATATTTCATCATCAATGACTTGATGTTTTTCGTGATTGTGAACATGCTTACATCCCTACTATATACATATCTTTTGAATTAAGTCGGTAGCCACCATATCACTGACTTCCAAACTGATTTCTAGCTCTAACTTGTTTAACCGACTAACTTCTCTTTTGGTTTTTGACTTAGTCTTTTGATCATTCTTTTGGATATGGTGTTTCTTAGGCTTAATGATCAAGTAATGTGCAATTGTGGTTTGAATTCTTGGTTTGAAGATTTTTTTGAATTCTGAACCTTGTTGCTTTCAAAGATTTCTATCTTATTTGCTCACTTTCTGAATATGCATTGTTATGAGTGCTTATTGATTATTTGGCTAGCTTCTTATATTATGTAAATTCTATTTTTCAGGATGTCAAACAAAGGGAAAGCCATAGCCACTCCTTCTAAGAAAAAGAAAGCACTCTAAAATCTCTATCCCGTCCCCATATGCTAATTATGCTAAAAATCCACTAAATGAGACAGATAAGGAAAATCAGCTGCTTTCGTCCACTGACTCACTAAAATTCCCCAACCTCTACTGTGAGCTTCGCTTCCCCAAATACCGGAAGAAAAATCTGAATATTGAGAAGAGGTTGGTGCTTCCAAATGATGTAAGGCATGCCGTCAATGGCCGCATTCTAGAGTTGGGTTTGAATTTTGTTGATAGGGATCTAGGGAGGATAAATATCTCATGGGTCAAGGAGTTCTACTGCAACTTCTTCCGTGCCAATCTCGATTCGGTTCAGCTGAGGGATAGAGAGATTATGATTACTAAGGCTACCATCGAAGAGGCACTGCAGTGCCAACACATTACTGATGATGCTTGCGCATATCAGCAGACAGATATTGCTATCAACTACATGACCTTCGACTATGAGGTGCTTAAGCACATGATTGCCACACCAGAAACTCCATGGGTGATGGATTCGGACAACAAGAAGCCCAAGGGGATGATGTTTGCTCATTTGTCTAGAGAAGCTAAGACCTGGCAGATGATATTTGCCACCTATATCTTGCCCACCACACATTTCTCTGAGATCCCGATGGACATGTTAATTTTGATCGGTTGTGTCATGGAGGGCAAAGAGGTGTACTTCCCGTTTGATCTAACAGAGTATATGGCGAGCACATATCCGTGTCTTACTTCTATTTCTCACTCTGGTCACCAGCATGGCTGAGTTAGTTGATGTTCAGTGGAGGGATGATGATGAGACACCACCACCCTTGGATGATGATGACAAGGAGGTCACTATTCCTTGGGGTGGCTGGGTGCACGAGAGACCACCACCTAGAGGCCGTTCTCGAGCTAGAGTGACTGTGGAGGCAGCTGGACCTTCACCCTCCATAGCAGCAGCCCCCTCTTCCTCGGCCGCCACCGTATCCTTACCACTACCACCAGCACCTGAGCCGACATACCTATTGGTGCAGCGCTTACTCCATTTCTTGGAGCGCCTCGAGCGTCGCCTTATGAGACGTATTGACCGCTTAGACCGGGCATTTGCATCACAGGGCATTGAGCTCTCTCCGCTTCCAGACTCTCCCACCTCAGATGAGCAGGATCAGGAGAAGGAGCATGGCGAGGAGCCAATTTAGTAGGACGCACCACCAGAGGTACAAACTACTACTGAGACTCAGCAGCCTACTGAGAATTCATAGCCAGCACCACCGCCAGTTCCACGGCCTGAGCATGAGCCACAGCCCGGCGCAGTTGTTTACCCTCATCCCGAGCTTCAACAGTAGCATCGAGGACGATGCTTGATTCTAAGTGTGGGGAGGTCACCGTTTGTGACCGGTGTTTGCTCTTATGTGGTGAACTTTTAGACTTCTATTTATATCCTCTGCCACTTTATTTTGTTTTATTCCGTACTTTACATTTTAGATCATTTTGGGACTACTGTACATATTTGCTATTTTTGATACCTTTATTTTGGTTGACGCACACTAAAAGGATATATATATATATATATATGTGTGTTTTGCATCTAGGCTTTGATTGTGATTAGAAAAATATTTGGATTGTTAAACCCTAGTTAACCCTTTCTATATAAGATTCGTGCTTTGATTAAAAAAGGGATAGACTAGGAAATATTGCACTGAAAATAAGCTTAGTCAGTATGATGAAAATTTTCAAGAAATTCATTTTTAGGGCACCACCCCAATTGATTGAAAATATTTTTTTAGAACTTGCTTGAATTATACAATTGTGGATCATGTTTTTGAGCTAAGAACACAGGCATGTGAGATTTGAGCCTAATTGTGTGGTTACATCATATAGCCACTTATTTTCATTCTTGTGTGCATTATTCTCTTTCTATGATTGTAATCTTTGATTTGTTTGATTCTATATGTCCATTATTTTGTGTATACATGCATTTATATGATTGAGACCATCGTTTCAATTAGCTCACTTACCCAAATAGCCTACCTTTTATCTTCCATTGTTAACCAATCTTGAGCCTATGCTTAACCCATTTGTTCTTAATTTTAGCACATTACAAGCCTAAAGCGAAAAATAATAAATGTCCTTATTTGGATCTTTGATTAGCTTAGGCTAGTGAGAGTGCTTATCATTCAAGTTTGGGAGAGTTGGAAACATTGGTTGGGATGAAAGTGTATTTTTGTATTTTTGTCAATATTTTGGGAAATTGGGTACATACTCATGCACTGAATGTAAAACCATATGCATTGATACTTTGTATATACTTTATTATTATAAAAAAATAAAATAAAAATAATATATATATATATATATAAAAGAAAGAAAAAGAAAAGCAATAAGAAGGGGACAAAATGGCCCAAGTAAAACTCAATGAGAGTCAATGCATATGGGTGGGGATCGAAAAGAGAATGCATGAGTGTGTGAAAAAGTGAAGAATGGGTAGTTAGGTTTGTTTAGAAATTGTATAAGTTGTCATAGGCTAGGTGGGAAGTTTAAGTTAATCAAAGATTTAAATTTCACGCTCACTTAACCATATGCATCCTACCTTGACCCTAGCCCCATTACAACCTATGGAAAGTCCTCATGATATTTGTATACACGCATGGAGTAATTGTTGATTGTTAACAAAAAATAAATCTTGGAAAGCATGATTAGGAGAGAATCGAGCGAATCAACCCTATACACTTGAGCGCATAGAGCGGATACACATCCGGTGAGGGTTCGATCGCTCAATTACATGCCTCCACCTGTAATCATCATTTCTTGCAAGTTTGTGAAATCTTTTAATGCTTCAATTCAATTGTGGGTTTGCTTTGATTATTACTGCACTTGCATGTAGATTCTTGGAGATTGATTCATTTTGACTAAGCCAATGCATCTATATAGGTAGATTGCATTTAGATAGAATTCACTTAGCTAGTTTTCATTCAATAAACATTAACACCCCTTGCTTCTTTCTCGATTTCAGCATGAGGACATGCTTAGTTTAAGTGTGGGGAGGCTTGATAAACCCTAATTTCATGATTTATCTTGTGCTTATTTTTGGGAATTTTATCGCCTTTTTTCACATTTATTCAATGAAATAGCATGGTTTTGTAATTCTCCTTTGAATTGTGCTTAAATGTAAAAACATGCTTTTTAGGCCTTAAATTGGTGATTTTAATTCACTTTAATTCCATTCGATGCCTTGATGTGTTTGTTGAGTGATTTCAGGATCATAAGGCAAGTATTGGATGGAAGAAATGAGGAGAAACGCATACAAGGTGGAGAATGCATGAAGAAACAAAGATTGGAATTGCATCAAAGCGGTGCGCACGCGCACAAGGCGAGCACACGCAGAAGAGGTTCATGTAGGCACGCACACGCGAACATGACGCGTCCGTGCAGATGAAGGATTTGCCAATCGACGCTTAAGCGCAAAGCGTGCGTACGCGCCGATGCTCGCACGTGACTCACTTAAAGGTAAATCGCTGGGGGAGATTTCTGGGCCACCTAGGCCCAATTCCAGCTTGTTTCTGAGTGTATTTCATGCAGAATTGAAGCCCAAGAAAGAAAAGAACGAAGAAGGAAGAACATTAGTTAGTATTAGCATCATGTAGTGTAGTTTCTAGAGAGAGAAGCTCCATTTTCTCTCTAAAATTAGGATAGATTAGGTTAATTTCACTTTAATCTAGTTCTGATTTCATGTTATTCTCTTGTTTTTATCTACAAATTCTTGTTTCTAGCCTTGATTATTCTTAGTTCTCATGGTAACTTTCCTTTTTGTTATCTTTTGTGATGATAAATTCTTGTTGGGTTTGGATCTTTTCTTAATTACAATTTAATGTGTGATGTTCTTTTGTTGCTGAATTGAGTTGTGATCTCATTTTCTTTATAATTATTATTCATTAGATTTAACCAATTTTTGTTAATTGTTGTATCTTCCTTTTATGCCTTCCAAGTGTTTGACAAAATGCTTGGAAGGATGTTAGAATAGAATTTTATGTTCTTGACTTGGGAAGGTAACTTAGGAACTCTTGAGTTGCTAATGTCCAAGTGATTGATGATTGGGAGCCGTTAACTCTAATTCTAACTAATTGAATTAGTAAGGAATTAGGACTTATGGTCTTGGATTGACATAGCTCATTTGACTTTCCTTTATGAGTTAGAGGATGACTTAATGAGGTTGATCCTTGCCAATTCTCATGTTGTGGTTAGTAATTATGATAGAGATCCTTGACAACCAACCCTTGGCAAGACCCCTTTGTCATTTGATCTCTGTTATTAATTACTTTTATGTGTATCATTCCAAAAACCCCAAAAACACACCCTATAGCCAATAACCAAGCGTTTCATTGTGATTCCTAGAGAGACGACCCAAAGTCTAAATACTCCGATTAATTTTCATTTGGGATTTGTTACTCGTGACAACTCAAATTTTTTATGTGAGAATTGTCTGATGGTTTGGAGCTATGCTTACAACGAAGTAGTTCTTATTTCTATAAGAAGGAAATCTAGACCATCGAGCAAGGTTTAATCATCAACCTCATGACATTTTTAGATCTGAACTTTGTACCTTTTGACGGCTGGTGCACGAAATTGTGATCATCAATGGTGCCATCAACATGGTACGCTCAATTGCAATCTCAACTCTTTATCCCAACTTCACACAACTAACCAGCAAGTGCACTGGGCCGTCCAAGTAATAAACCTTACGTGAGTAAGGGTCGATCCCACGGAGATTGTTGATATGAAGCAAGCTATGGTCATCTTGTAAATCTCAGTCAGGCAGATTCAAATGGTTATAGATGATTTATGGATAAAGCATAAAATAAAGATAGAGATACTTATGTAATTCATTGGTGAGAATTTAAGATAAGCGTATGGAGATGTTTTGTCCCTTCCGTCTCTCTGCTTTTCTACTGTCTTCATCCAATCCTTCTTACTCCTTTCCATGGCAAGCTGTATGTTGGGCATCACCGTTGTCAGTGGCTACAATCCCGAACTCTCAGTGAAAATATTCAACGCGCTCTGTCACAGTACGGCTAATCATCTGTCGGTTCTCAATCAGGTTCGAATAGAATCCATTGATTCTTTTGCGTCTGTCACTAATGCCCAGTTGGTGCACAAAATTGCAATCACACTTTTGCAGTTCCGCACAACTAACCAGCAAGTGCACTGAGTCGTCCAAGTAATACCTTACGTGAGTAAGGGTCGATCCCACGGAGATTGTCGGCTTGAAGCAAGCTATGGTTATCTTGTAACTCTTAGTCAGGATATCAATAATTATCAGATTTAATTGTGAAAAGTAAAAGAACATGAAATAAGTACTTGTTTTGCAGTAATGGAGAACAGGTTGAGGTTTTGGAGATGCTCTATCTTCTGAATCTCTGCTTTCCTACTGTCTTCTTCTTCATGCACGCAAGACTCCTTCCATGGCAAGCTGTATGTAGGGTTTCACCGTTGTCAATGGCTACCTCCCATCCTCTAAGTGAAAATGTTCAACACGCTCTGTCACAGCACGGCTAATCATCTATCGGTTCTCAATCGGGTTGGAATAGAATCCAGTGATTCTTTTGCGTCTGTCACTAACGCCCAGCCCTCAGGAGTTTGAAGCTCATCACAGTCATTCAATCCTTGAATCCTACTCAGAATACCACAGACAAGGTTTAGACCTTCCGGATCCTCTTGAATGCCACCATCAATTCTAGCTTATACCACAAAGATTCTGATTAAGGAATCCAAGAGATATCTACTCAATCTAAGGTAGAACGGAGGTGGTTGTCAGGCACACGTTCATAGGTGAGAATGATGATGAGTGTCACGGATCATCACATTCATCAAGTTTAGGAGCAAGTGATATCTTAGAATAGAAGCAAGCGTGATTGAATGAAAAACAATAGTAATTGCATTAATCCATCAAGACACAGCAGAGCTCCTCACCCCCAACCATGGGGTTTAGAGACTCATGCCGTCGAAGATACAATAAGAAACGTGTAATGTCATGAGGTAGAGATACAATGTCAAAAGGTCCTATTAATAGTGAACTAGTAACCTCGGGTATATAGAAATGAGTAAATGACACAAAAATCTACTTTCGGGGTCCACTTGGTGTGTGCTTTTATGCCAGTTTGGGCGTTTAACTCCAATTTTTGTGCCAGTTCCGGCGTTAAACACCGGGGATTCTGAAGCTGATTTGCAACGCCGGTTTGGGCCATCAAATCTCAGGCAAAGTATGGACTATTATACATTGCTGGAAAGCCCAGGATGTCTACTTTCCAACGCAATTGAGAGAGCGCCAATTGGGCTTCTGTGGCTCCAAAAAACCACTTTGAGTGCAGGGAGGTCAGAATCCAACAGCATCTGCAGTCCTTTTCAGCCTCTGAATCAGATTTTTGCTCAGGTCCCTCAATTTCAGCCAGAAAATACCTAAAATCACAGAAAAACACACAAAAGTGAATTTTAACTAAAAACTAATAAAAATGTAATAAAAACTAACAAAAATATACTAAAAACATACTAAAAACAATGCCAAAAAGCATATAAATTATCCGCTCATCACAACACCAAACTTAAATTGTTGCTTGTCCCCAAGCAACTGAAAATCAAAATAGAATAAAAAGAAGAGAATATACTATAGATTCCAAAATATCAAAGAAACTTGGCTGCAATTAGATGAGCGGGACTAGTAGCTTTTTGCTTCTGAACAGTTTTGGCATTTCACTTTATCCTTTGAAGTTTAGAATGATTGGCCTCCATAGGAACTCAGAATTCAGATAGTGTTATTGATTCTCCTAGTTAAGTATGATGATTCTTGAACATAGCTACTTTATGAGTCTTGGCTGTGGCCCAAAGCACTATGTCTTCCAGTATTACCACCGGATACATACATGCCACAGACACATAACTGGGTGAACCTTTTTAGATTGTGACTCAGCTTTGCTAGAGTCCCCAATTAGAGGTGTCCAGGGTTCTTAAGCACACTCTTTTTGCCTTGGATCACTTTTTATTTCTACCCTTGCCTTTTGGTTTAAAGGGCTATTGGCTTTTTCTGCTTGCTTTTTCTTCTCTTTTTTTTTTGCTTTTTCTTGCTTCAAGAATCAATTTGATGAATTTTTAGATCCTCAACAACATTTCTCCTTTTCCATCATTCTTTCAAGAGCCAACAAATTTAACATTCTTTAAACAACAAATTCAAAAGACATATGCACTGTTCAAGCATTCATTCAGAAAATAAAAAGTATTGTCACCATATCAAACTAATTCACTAGTTTCAGAGATAAATTCGAAATCCTGTACTTCTTGTTCTTTTGTAATAAAAACATTTTTCATTTTAAGAAAGGTGATGGATTCATAGAACATTCATAGCTTTAAGGCATAGACACTAAGATACTAATGATCATGTAATAAGACACAAACATAGATAAACATAAGCATAAAAATTCGAAAAATAGAAAATAAAGAACAAGGAGATTAAAGAACGGGTCCACCTTTTTTATGGCGGCTTGTTCTTCCTCTTGAAGATCTTATGGAGTGCTTGAGCTCCTCAATGTCTCTTCCTTACCTTTGTTGCTCCTCTCTCATGATTCTATGATCTTCTTTAATTTCATGGAGGAGGATGGAATGTTCTTGGTGCTCCACCCTTAGTTGTCCCATGTTGGAACTCAATTCTCCTTAGGTAGAGTAATGAGTGACACTTGAGTTATCTAATTCCTTTGTTGATTGGTAATTAGAGAGATTGCTAATTGGTTTGGAGTGCACTAAAGCTAGTCTTTCCTTGGGAGTTGGCTAGGACTTGTGGCTCAAGTCAATTCATCCACTTGACTTTCCTTTATTTAGTAAGGGTTGACTAAGTGGTAGCAATGGACAATTCTCATCACAATTGAGAAGGATAACTAGGATATAACTTCTAGTTTTCATACCTTGCCAAGAGCCTTTTATAGTTGTTAGTTTATTTTCATTGCCATTTACTTTCATGCCTCTTATCAAAACCCCAAAACAACTCAAACCAATAACAAGACACTTTATTGTAATTCCTAGGGAGAACGACCCGAGGTTTGAATACTTCGGTTTATAAATTTTAGGGGTTTGTTTTAGTGACAAACAACTTTTTGAATGAAAGGATTATTGCTTGGTTTAGAAACTATACTTCGACGAGATTTTATTTGAGAAATTCTAAACCGTCAAAAATTCGATCATCAAAATGGCACCGTTGCCGGGGAATTGCAATGGTGTTATGTTATTGGTTATTGTATATATGTGAATATTGTGAATAGCTTGATTTTTTTTGGATTGCTTGCTAGTTAGGACTTTGTTTCATTATTTCTTAGTAGTTTTTGTTTTTATTTTCTCTTTTCACCATGAATTCTCATTTTGGCTATGAGTGTGATTACAACTATGTTGTAGGAAGTGGAGATTACAATGAAGATGTGTATCAAGGATGGAACAATCAAAGGTGGGAGGAGCCATATGCATATGATCAATCCTCTTGGCAACAACCTCCACCAATGCACTATGAAGAAGAGTCATTCTATGATGCATATCAATCCAATGGCTATGGTGAATCCACTTGTGATTTTCAAGAACCACCACCATATGCCTATGAATCATATCCTCAACATGAACCTCAACCACACTCACAAGCCCCTTCTAACCAAACACCTTCACATGACCCCAACCTATATCCATCTTACCAACAACCATATGAGCCATATGAACCACACATAGATCCACCACAATTCCAACATCAACATTTTCAAGAGCCACCCCCTCCATATTATTACCGAGATGAACCACCTCCAATATATGAAAATTTTCAACCACAAGATGAATACTACTTTCCATCACAACCTCCCATGGAAGAATACTCATGTCCTTCAATCCAAGAGCCCTATGGTCCTACTCATGATATCCAAGCGGAACAAGAGTCAAGGGATCATCTCAAGGAAGCATTGGATCAATTTCAAGCAACCATGGAGTGTGTTGTGCAACAAGTGGAAAGAATGGAAAACATTGAACCACTACAACTCTACCAAGAAGAACCATCTTTCTACTATGAATCCTTTCCCCAAAATGAGGAACCCTTCCACCCACCCCAACCTCTAATGGATGAAACCCTTGGTGTTCTTGTTCAAAGGCAAGAAGAGATGAAAAGGGATGTGCAAAATTTTATGGCCGCCTTGGATGCGGTAACAAATCAATTAGCCTCCCAACGCTTGAACACTCAAGGAACTCCCATGGCTCAAGAAGAGCATAGCATGAAGGAGAGATTGGAAACTCCGGTGGGAAATGAAGGAAGTTGCTTTGTATTGGAACAATTGGAGGAAGCTTTAATTGTTGAAGACAAGGAAGAAGTGGTAGAAGACTTAGGAGATGTGGAGCCTCCATGGGAACATAGAGTTGAAGAAAACCCCTCCAAGATGATTGAAATTGATGCTAGGGAGGAAAGTGCACACCTTCCAAGGCATACTCCATATGAAGACTTGGATGGGATAGAGCAAGGATTGAGTTCCCTTGGTGATGAAGATCAAGCATCAAGTCTTAGTGGTGAAGAATCCTTTGAGCATGAAGAACCTTCTCCCGTTGGATTTGAAAGCGTTGAGGAGGTAAATTTTTCTCACCCTCCCTATTATGATTTGAGTAAGGGAAAAGGTTTTGATAAAATTGTTGAACAAAGGATTAAGATTAAGAGATCTTGTGAAGAGGTGGAAATCCCTAGAGATAGAAGAATGAGGGTTGGTTATGCTTTGTCAAGATCCTTGGAAGCATCTTTGCCTAGGTTGCCATATACACCTTCATTTGAGTGGGTGAAATTCATTTCTATTAGCTTTATTATCCCACTTGAATATGGTTTGCTTGAAACGGATGGCCAACTTAGGGAAGTTTGTGGGATGAAGCGTAAGCGAAAAAGGTTTTGTGGTGGGCGTTGCAAATCAAGGCTCATTATGGTTGATGCATCAAACATGAGATATAAAGGTTGGAGTAGTGCTCAAATAGATGGGTCTAGGAGGATTGTTGGCCACTGTATAGAGAATTCACCTTACTCACCACCCGGTTGGACTAATAATGATGATCAACCTCAAGACGGGTGTGAAAACAAAGTGTGGGATCCCGGATTACAAGAAGAGGATCAACTTTGGGAGCTCCAAGCTTGTGAAGAACTCCATCAACACTTGGCTCAACCCATAGGAAATCTTGGGGCACAATGGAGATTCAAGCATTGGTGGAAGTTCCAAGATGTGTACAAGCACAAGCCACCTTGAGAGGAGCTCCCCATAAGTCCAACTTAAGGACAATAAACAAAAGTGCTAGGTGGGAGACACGCCACCATGATAAAATCCTTTCATTTTCTCTTTTGTACATATTGGTAGAATTAGTTTAATTTCTTGTTTTGATTGTTTTAATGAGTCTAATTGGTAGTTTAGTATGTTAAATAAGGTTTTATGGTATTTTGGTAGCTGTTTGGAGGTTTGGAATGCTTGGAGTGGTGCAAAAACATAGCAAAAATTTTTGAAAAAACAGAGCACCATCCACGCGTACGCGCACTGCGTGCGTACGCATGCATCAAGCATTTTGGACCATCCACGCGAGCGCGCCATGCACGCGTACGCGTGGATTGAGAAGTTTCACCTTCCATACCTTGACCCGAGAGTTAGGCCTGCACTGTGCGGAAATTGGTCCTGAGGCACAAACCTATTTGCGCACTCGCGCACATGACGCGTATGCGCCACTCTCGAAATAAGCCATCGACGCGCGCGCGTCATGCGTGCGTGCGCGTGGATGCCCTTTCTTCCATCCATTTCTTTTCTTCTCCTCTTTCCATTTCTTTTCCTTCTCCTTTCTTCTTCCCTCCTCCAATCCCTCATCCAACACTTCCTAACACCATGGATAACCATTTATTTTAGTTGGTTAATTAGTTAGTTTTCATTTTATTTTCTCTCTTTTCATTATAAGTGTTGGATTATTGACTTTGTTTACTATACATTGCTGCCCCTTATTGCCTACATGCTATTTTAGCATGAATGTTTTTAGATATATTTGTTGGATTCTATGATTGCGGTTATATTTTGCTACTTGGTTTGAGTTTTTCATGCTTACCTTTTGAAAATACCAAGTGATGAGAATTGCCTTCGAGCTTATAACTCTTTTGAATTGCATGTTGTAGCTAGCCATCATGTGATTTGAATCCTTTTCCTTGATTAGGCAACCTCTTGATAGATGATGTTGTGCATTTACCTTAATGCATTGTGTTTTATGATCATATGCATCTATAGGCTTTAACTTGAATGCTTTCATGCTTCTTTAATGCTTGTTTTACCTTACAAGTTTACTTAAAGCATCTCAAGCACACTAGAATAAGTGAAGTGCATGCTTCTTTTGTGACATAACTTTTAGGCTAATGTGTGTTCTAAACCGCGCAATTTAGAATTCACACACCTACTTGTCACTAATGTCACACTAATTCACTCACTCATTTCTAGTGATTTACCTCATTCCAACAATGTATGCTTCCTTGCTTTTATATCTTCTCCTCTTATGGTGTTATATTTTCGCTTTTCATGACGAATGCACCACAAGTAATAATGGAAGCAAGTCTAAGAACACGTAGCAATCCGGAGAGTCGCTGTACCCCCATTCCTCATCTTTGAGTGCACCGAGGACGGTGCAAACTTTTAAGTGTGGGGAGGTCGTCCGACCGGTCGGCGATTTTGGGTGACAAATTTCTAATCCCAACACTTTTGCATTTCATTTTAGGTTTTTAGGATTTTTACTTGCATTCTCTTAATTTTTGCATATATATACACAATAAGCTTAGTCAAAATAATGAAATTTTTCAAAGAATTCTATCTATAGGGCACCAATTGATTTGAGTGAAAACTTTTTCATAAAACTTGCTTGAATTACATATATTATGGATCATGTTTTGAGCTAAGAACACAAGCAAGTGAGATTTGAGCCTAATGGTGTGGTTACATCTTATAACCACTTATTTTTCCTTCTTGTGTGCATTATTCTCTTTCTATGATTGTGATCTTTGATTTGTTTGATTCTTTATGTCCATTATTTTGTGTATTCATGCATTTATATGATTGAGGCCATCATTTCATTTAACTCACTTACCCAAATAGCCTTACCTTTTATATTCCTTTGTTAGCCAATTTGAGCCTACGATTAACCTACTTGTTCTTAATTTTAGCACATTACAAGCCTAAAGCGGAAAACAATAAATGTCCTTAATTTGGATCTTTAATTAGCTTAGGCAAGTGTGTGTGAGTATCATTCAAGTGTGGGAATCTTGGGACATTGGGTGAATAAAAGGGTAGTTTTGTATTATTAGTGTAAATATTGGGAATTTGGTACATACTCATATATTGATCAAATGTAAAACCTTACGCATTGATGTTCTTGTATATAGAAAAAAAAAAGGAAAATGAGAAAAAGAAAAAGAAAAAAAATAATATGGAAAAGAAAAAAATAGAAAAAGAAAGAAAAAGAAGAAAAATAATAAAAAAATGGACAAAATGCCCCAAAGTGAAGCTCAATAAAATCAATGCATGAGTGTTGTGAAATGAAAAGAAATTGCATGAGTATGTGAAAAAGTGAGAAATGGGTAGTTAGGTTAGCTTTGAAATTGTATAGGATGTCATAGGTTAGGTGGGAAGTCTAAGCTTATCAAAGATTCAAATTTCAAGCTCACTTGACCAAATATGCATCCTACCTTGACCCTAGCCCCATTACAACCAAAGAAAAGACCTCATGATATATGTATGCATGCATGAAATATTTGTTGATTGTTAGAAGAAGAACAAATCTTGAAAAACATGATTAGGAGAGAATTGAGAGAAGCAACCCTAAACACTTGAGTGAATAGAGTGCAAATACATCCGGTGAGGGTTTGATGCTCAATTACATGTTTCCACCTATGATCATCTCCTTTCATGCAAGTTTGTAAAAATATTTAATAACTCAATTCAATTGTGGATTAGACTTGCTAGTTCTTAGCCCTTGTGCATATATGCTTCTTGGGAATTGATTTATTTTGACCAAGCAATTGCATTTATTGAGATAGTTTCATGTAGGTAGATTGCATTTAGTTAGTTTCCATTGAATAAATGCCATACCCTTACTTCATTCTTGGTTTAAGCATGAGGACATGCTTGGTTTAAGTGTGGGGAGGTTGACAAACCCCGTTTTGATGGTTTATATTGTATTGATTTTAAGAGATTTTATGACCTTTTACCCACATTTATCCATTGAAATAGCATGGTTTTATAACTTCTCCTTTAATTGTGCTTAAGAGTGAAAACATGCTTTTTAGGACTCAAAATAGATAAATTTAATTCACCTTGACTCTATTAGATGCCTTGATATGTTTGTTAAGTGATTTCAGATTTAGGAGGCAAAGTTTGGATCAAGAGAATGAAGAAAAAGCATGTAAAGTTGGAGAACTCATGAAGAAATGATGGAACCAAAAAGCTGTCAAGCCTGACCTCTTCGCACTTAAACGGCCATAACTTGAGCTACAGAGGTCCAAATGATGTGGTTCCAGTTGGGTTAGAAAGCTAACATCCGGGGCTTCGAAATGATATAAATTTTGCCATATGTTGCTTCGCGTTCAGGGGCGCGCACGCGCACTTTGCGCGCGCGCGCCGATTCTGTCTGTGGCCCACTTTAATGAAATCGTCCCCAGCGGTTTTAGGAGCCTTGTGGGCCCAATCCAACTCATTTCTGATGTTATTTAAGCCAAGTATTGAAGAGGAATAAAAAAAACTTTTAACCATTAGTTTAGTTCAGCTTAGATTAGTAGTTAGAGTTAGTTTCTAGAGAGAGAAGCTCTCACTTCTCTCTAGGATTAGGATTAGGTTTAGTTATTAGATATAGATTTTAATTCATCTTCTACTTCTATCTTCTCAATTCCTTGTTGTTACATTCATCCTTCTTCCATTCTTTTATTGTAATTTCCTTTATGTTGTTCTTATATTTTGTTGTAGATCTACTATTGTTCCTTCTATTTTCTTTCAATTCAATAAGAGGTAATTCATAATAATTGTTCTTCCTTGCTTTTCTATTGTTGATCTCTTGCCTTTGTAGTTAGATTTCTCTTTAATTCTTGCAATTTATGTTGTTTACTTTTATTGACTTTTATGTGTTTGTTGAAATGCCTCTTCTAGATATAGTATAGATTTTGTTCCTCTTGGCCTAGGTAGAGTAATGAGTGACACTTGAGTTATCTAATTCCTTTGTTGATTGGTAATTGGAGAGATTGCTAATTGGTTTGGAGTGCACTAAAGCTAGTCTTTCCTTGGGAGTTGGCTAGGACTTGTGGCTCAAGTCAATTCATCCACTTGACTTTCCTTTATTTAGTAAGGGTTGACTAAGTGGTAGCAATGGACAATTCTCATCACAATTGAGAAGGATAACTAGGATAGAACATCTAATTTTCATACCTTGCCAAGAGCCTTTTATAGTTGTTAGTTTATTTTCATTGCCATTTACTTTCATGCCTCTTATCAAAACCCCAAAACAACTCAAACCAATAACAAGACACTTTATTGTAATTCCTAGGGAGAACGACCCGAGGTTTGAATACTTCGGTTTATAAATTTTAGGGGTTTGTTTTAGTGACAAACAACTTTTTGAATGAAAGGATTATTGCTTGGTTTAGAAACTATACTTCGACGAGATTTTATTTGAGAAATTCTAAACCGTCAAAAATTCGATCATCAATTTGCTCCCAATAGTTTTGTGGAGGAAAGTGCATCCCTTGAGATGAATCTCTCCATCTCACATGGCTCGGAGGTGGAAGCTTTTGCCTTCCCTTTCCTCTTTCTAGAGGTTTCTCTGGCCTTAGGTGCCATAAATGGTTATGGAGAAACAAAAAGCAACGCTTTTACCACACTAAACTTAGAAGGTTTGCTCGTCCTTGAGCAAAAGAAGAAAGAAGAGAGAGAGTGGTGGGGTAGGTGGGGATCCTGTGGGGTCTACAAATCCTGAGGTGTCAAGGATAATTCATCCCTGCACCAAGTGCTGAGCAAAAATGCTCCTTCTGCCAATCCTGGCGTTAAACACCAGGCTGGTGCCCATTTCTGGCGTTTAACGCCAGCTTGGTGCCCATTCCTGGCGTTTAATGCCAGTCTGGTGCCCCTTTCTGGCATTAAACGCCCAGAATGGTGCCAGACTGGGCGTTAAACGCCCATTTGCTGGCCTTACTGGCGTTTAAACGCTAGCAAGTTTTCCTCCAGGATGTGCTATTTTTCTTTCTGTTTTTCATTCTGTTTCTGCTTTTTCAATTGATTTTGTGACTTTCCATGATCATCAACCTATAGAAAACATAAAATAACAAAGGAAAATAATAAATACAACATTGGGTTGCCTCCCAACAAGCGCTTCTTTAATGTCAGTAGCTTGACAGTGGGCTCTCATGGAGCCTCACAGATACTCAGAGCCATGTTGGAACCTCCCAACACCAAACTTAGAGTTTGAATGTGGGGGTTCAACACCAAACTTAGAAGTTGGTTGTGGCCTCCCAACACCAAACTTAGAGTTTGACTGTGGGGGCTCTGTTTGACTCTATTTTGAGAGAAGCTCTTCATGCTTCCTTTCCATGGTTACAGAAGGAGAACCTTGAGTCTTATAGTTTGCACTGTTTGCAAGCCACGGAGCTTCCTGAATAGCAAATAATTGCTCATCTGGAAAGGTTTCAGAGATCTCAGTAGGAGGGAGGGATGCTCCTGCTACTGGTTCTATTCGGGACAGGTGATCAGCTACTTGATTCTCTGTCCCTTTTCTGTCTCTTATTTCTATATCAAACTCTTGCAGAAGCAACACCCATCTTATGAGCCTGGGTTTTGAATCCTGCTTTGTGAGTAGATATTTAAGAGCAGCATGGTCAGTGTACACAATCACTTTTGATCCTAATAGATAAGATCTAAACTTGTCAATGGCATAAACCACTGCAAGTAACTCTTTTTCTGTGGTTGTGTAATTCTTCTGTGCATCATTTAAAACACGGCTAGCATAATAAATGACGTGCAAAAGCTTGTTATGTCTCTGTCCCAACACTGCACCTATGGTATGGTCACTGGCATCACACATTAGTTCGAATGGTAATGTCCAGTCTGGTGCAGAGATAACTGGTGCTGTGACCAGCTTAGCTTTCAGAGTCTCAAACGCCTGCAGACACTCCTTATCAAAGATAAATGGCGTGTCAGCAGCTAGCAGATTACTCAGAGGTTTGGCAATTTTTGAAAAATCCTTTATAAACCTTCTGTAGAATCCTGCATGCCCCAGAAAGCTTCAGATTGCCTTAACATTGGCAGGTGGTGGTAATTTTTCAATTACCTCCACCTTAGCTTGATCCACCTCTATTCCTTTGTTCGAAATCTTGTGCCCAAGGACAATTCCTTCAGTCGCCATAAAGTGACATTTTTCCCAGTTTAAGACTAGGTTAGTCTCTTGGCACCTTTTCAGGACAAGTGCTAAATGATCAAGACAGGAGCTAAATGAGTCTCCAAATACTGAGAAGTCATCCATGAAGACTTCCAGGAACTTCTCTACCATATCAAAGAAGATAGAGAGCATGCACCTCTGAAAGGTTGCAGGTGCATTACACAGACCAAAGGGCATCCTTCTGTAGGCAAATACTCCAGAAGGACATGTGAATGCTGTTTTCTCTTGATTCTGAGGATCTACTGCAATTTGGTTATAACCTGAATAGCCATCCAAAAAGCAGTAGTATTCATGACCTGCTAGTCTCTCTAGCATCTGGTCTATGAATGGTAAGGGAAAATGATCCTTTCTGGTGGCTGTATTGAGCCTTCTGTAGTCAATACACATACGCCACCCTGTAACTGTTCTTGTAGGAACCAGTTCATTTTTTTCATTATGAACCACTGTCATGCCTCCCTTTTTGGGGACAACGTGTACAGGGCTCACCCAGGGGCTATCAGAAATAGGACAAATAATTCCAGCCTCTAGTAACTTAGTGACCTCTTTCTGCACCACCTCCTTCATGGCTGGATTTAGCCGCCTTTGTGGTTGAACCACTGGCTTAGCATCATCTTCTAATAGGATCTTGTGCATGCATCTTGCTGGCTAATGCCCTTAAGATCACTTATGGACCACCCAAGAGTTGTCTTGTGTGTCCTTGGCACTTGAATTAGTGCTTCCTCTTCCTATGGATTTAAAGCAGAGCTTATGATCACTGGAAAAGTGTCACCTTCTCCTAGAAATGCATATTTCAGGGATGGTGGTAATGGCTTGAGCTCGGGTTTAGGAGGCTTATCTTCTTCCTGAGGAATTTTCAGAATTTCTTTTATTTCCTTTAGTTCCTCCAGATCATGCTGAACATCTTTAAAGATGTCCTCTAGCTCTGATTCGAGACTTTCAGTCATATTGACCTCCTCCACCAAAGAGTCAATAATATCAGTGCTCATGCAGTCATTTGATGTGTCTGGATGCTGCATAGCTTTGACAACATTCAACTTGAACTCATCCTCATTGACTCTCAAGGTTAATTCCCCTTTTTGGACGTCAATGAGGGTTCGTCCAGTTGCTAGGAAAGGTCTTCCTAGAATGAGAGTTGCACTCTTGTGCTCCTCCATTTCCAGCACTACAAAGTCAGTGGAAAAGGCAAATGGCCCAACCTTGACAATCATGTCCTCAATTATGCCTGATGGATATTTAATGGAGCCATCAGCAAGTTGGAGACATATCCTGGTTGGTTTGACTTCTTCAGTCAAACCAAGCTTTCTGATAGTGGATGCAGGTATTAGGTTGATACTTGCCCCCAGATCACATAGAGCTTTCTTGGTACAAGTACCCTCTAATGTGCATGGTATCATAAAGCTTCCAGGGTCCTTAAGCTTCTCTGGTAAGCTCTTTAATATGATTGCACTGCATTCTTCAGTGAGAAAAACTTTTTCAGTTTCTCTCCAATCCTTCTTATGACTTAAGATCTCTTTCATGAACTTAGCATAAGAGGGTATTTGCTCAAGTGCCTCTACAAATGGAATCTTTATTTCAAGAGTCCTGAGATAGTCTGCAAAGTGAGCAAATTGTTTATCCTGTTCCGCTTAGCGAAGTTTCTGAGGATAAGGCATCTTGGCTTTATACTCTTCAACCTTAGTTGCTGTAGGTTTATTTCCTACAGAAGTGGTTGGAGAAGCCTGCTTAAGGGGGTTGTTATCAGCACTTGCAAGTGTCTGACCCCTTTGTGGCATTTGAACGCCAGGATTGGGTGCTTTTTGGGCGTTTAACGCCAGATTGCAACCCTTTTCTAGCATTTGAACGCCAGAATTGGCTACCCATTGGGCGTTTAACACCACTTTCTTACCCTTTTCTGGAGTTTGAATGCCAGAATCATTCCTCTCTGGGCTCGTACTGTCCTCAGAGGGATTTTGGGTAGTTGGTGGGTCATCCTCTGTCAGTTGTTCCTTTCTTAGCTTTCTACTGCTTTGAGTTGATACATTCAATGTCTTCCCACTCCTTAATTTAACAGCTTAGCATTCTTCTGTTATCTGTTTAGATAGTTGCTGTCTTGTCTGATTTAATTGTGCTTCCATATTCTTGTTAGCAATTTTAGTTTCTTGGAGCATCTCTTTAAATTCTGCTAACTGTTTTGTCATCATGAGTAATTGCTGATTAAGCTCAACCATCTGTTCTTGAGGGTTAGGATCAGTAGTTACTGCCATAGCTTCTTCTTTTATAGAGGGCTCACTGCTTGAGTATAAATGTTAATTTCTAGCAACCGTATCTATGAGCTCTTGAGCCTCTTCAATCGTCTTCCTCATGTGTATAGATCCACCAGCTGAGTGGTCTAAAGACATCTGAGCTTTTTCTGTAAGCCCATAATAGAATATGTCTAACTGTACCCACTCTAAAAACATTTCAGAGGGGCATTTTCTTAGCATACCTCTATACCTCTCCCAGGCATTATAAAGGGATTCATTATCCTCTTGTTTAAAGCCTTGGATGTCCAGCCTTAGCTGTGTCATCCTTTTTGGAGGGTAAAATTGATTCAGGAATTTGTCTGAGAACTGTCTCCATGTTTTTATACTTGCTGTGGGTTGGTTATTAAACCACCTCTTAGCTTGATCTTTTACAGCAAATGGAAACAGTAATAATCTGTAGACATCCTGATCCACCTCTTTATCACGTACTGTGTCAGCAATTTGTAAGAACTGTGCTAGAAACTCAGTAGGTTCTTCCTGTGGAAGACCAGAATACTGGCAATTTTGCTGCACCATGATAATGAGTTGAGGATTTAGCTCAAAGCTGCTTGCTTTAATGGGAGGTATACAGATGCTACTCCCATATGCAGCCGTAGTGGGGTTAGCATATGATCCCAGAGTCCTTCTGGACTGCTCAATTCCACTTAGGTCCATGATAGAGAAAGGGAGATGATATGGATTGCAAGTAGATTATTTTTTTTATTTTATTTAATTAAAAGTGACCGAAAATACTAAACTAAAATAAATCAAAAATAAAATAAAATAAAATTTCAAAAACTGAAAGAAAATAAAATCAAGGCAAATTGAAAACTAAATTAATTAATTAATTAAAAAGATTTTGGAATTAGCAATTGAAAAGATATGATTGAGAAGATATGATTGCAATTAAAAAGATTTGGTTTTTGAAAAAGATTTGAAAAGATCAATTTTTGAGATTAGAATTTTGACTTGACTAAAAAAAGATATGATTTTGAAAATCTTTGACTAAATTAATGCAAAATTTCGACAATTATGAGTAAAATAAGGAAAGGATATATTTTTTTTTAAATTTTAATGAGGAAAGAGAAAAACAACAAAAAGACACTAAACTTAGTAATTTTAGATAAAAACAAAGAGAACAAAGAAGAAAACTTTGAATGTTAAGATGAACACCAAGAACACTTTGAAGATCAAGATAAACACCAAGAAAAAATTTTTTTTTAAGTGAATAAATGCACAAAAGACACCAAACTTAAAATTTATAGAAAATCGAACACAAATTTTTGAAAATTTAAAAGAAAACACAAAGAAGACACCAAACTTAAAATATGAAACTAAACTCAAATAAAAGACTCTAAACCAACAAAAATAAAACAGTCCTAATCTAAGCAACAAAATAAATCGTCAGTTGTCCAAACTCAACAATCCCCGGCAATGGCGCCTAAAACTTGGTGCACGAAATTGCAATCACACTTTTGCAGTTCCACACAACTAACCAGCAAGTGCACTGGGTCGTCCAAGTAATACCTTACGTGAGTAAGGGTCGATCCCACGGAGATTGTCGGCTTGAAGCAAGCTATGGTTATCTTGTAACTCTTAGTCAGGATATCAATAATTATCAGATTTAATTGTGAAACGTAAAAGAACATGAAATAAGTACTTGTTTTGCAGTAATGGAGAACAGGTTGAGGTTTTGGAGATGCTCTATCTTCTGAATCTCTGCTTTCCTACTGTCTTCTTCTTCATGCACGCAAGACTCCTTCCATGGCAAGCTGTATGTAGGGTTTCACCGTTGTCAATGGCTACCTCCCATCCTCTCAGTGAAAATGTTCAACGCGCTCTGTCACAGCACGGCTAATCATCTGTCGATTCTCAATCAGGTTGGAATAAAATCCAGTGATTCTTTTGCGTCTGTCACTAACGCCCAGCCCTCAGGAGTTTGAAACTCGTCACAGTCATTCAATCCTTGAATCCTACTCAGAATACCACAGACAAGGTTTAGACCTTCCGGATCCTCTTGAATGCCGCCATCAATTCTAGCTTATACCACGAAGATTCTGATTAAGGAATCCAAGAGATATCTATTCAATCTAAGGCAGAACGGAGGTGGTATTCAGGCACATGTTCATAGGTGAGAATGATGATTGTAAAACCCGGTTAATTAACGGCTAATTAACCCATAAATGAGAATTTATTCTAGAAAGCCTAAAATGTGATAGAGGAGACTGAGACGAGAATTTCGGTACCAATTTTATAGAATTCGGACCAAGATCGGACCGAACGGGCCAAATCGGGCCAATTGGACCCAAAGTGGGCCCTTGGCCCAACATAACTTAACCAAAACCCTAGTTTTTAGCACTCTCTCTCCTCATTTGTTACACACACAAGCTGAAATGGTGGAGAGGAAGGGAAGAACATTCTCTCAACTTCTCTCTCTCACTTAATCTTCAAACCACCATAACTTTTGATCTAGAGCTCCGATTGCCGCCCCGTTTGCGGCCACGCGTTCACCGCGGAGAGCTCTACAAAACCCATACCATCAATCTTGAGGTAAGCCACACTTTGCTGTTCGAATCTCAGCCCTTGTTTTCGAGTTTCAATGGGTGAAATGTTGAGATTTTGGGTTCTTTGATGTTATAGGACCCAACCCTCTTGAAGAAGAAGGTTAATCTTGTCTCCTTGGACCTTGGGTGTGGTAAGATTATCAACCCTAGTGTATTTTTGTTGTTTTATGATGTTTGGGTTTGAGATGTTGTGTATGGGTATGATGGTTGTGACTTAGGGTGTGTATGTGTGGATATTAGAGCTTGATTGGTGATTTTGAAAAGCTTGGAAAGGGTTTGGTGGTGCAAAATCTGTTCTTGGAAGTGTTGAGGCCTTGAGAGCTTGTGGATAAGTGGTTTGGAAGTGCTCCGGTGGAGCTTGGGAAAATCGGCTAAGGTATGGTTTCGGTTTCCCGTATCTAATATGTAATGTGGTAGGAAATACTTAGGCTAGAGGCCCTAAGATAGGCATTGAATGGTTGATGTTGTTAAATGATTGAGATATATGATGTGGTCATATATGTGATGATAATTATTGATGCCTTAATGGTATGATGTATGAGAAGTATGCATGTTGTAATATATTCTTGATGATTGGTTATGGTTGAATTGTGGGTTGAACCATGTTGATGGTGAATATGATATTGATTATGTATAATGATGGTAAATTGGAATTGGTGTTGTTGGGAATTGGCATGAGGAATAGTATATGATATGTCAATATGTTTGAGTTTAAGCCACTTGGGTGAAGTGGGCTAAAATGATGAGATAGTGATTTTGTATATTGTGGTAATGTGTCAATGTGTGAGTTGAGGAGGCTTGATGTTGAATTTGATACATTTTGATTGATTTCAAAGAAAAGGGATGAAATTGGCATGTTTTGATTGGTTTTGGAAAGAGTTAAAAATGGTTTGCTTTGAAAATGGCATATTGTGGTTTTGTATAAAAATATGGTTTTTGGGCATACTTTGACGGGACATAACTTGGACTACGGATCTCCGTTTTGTACCAAATCTGTTTAGAAATGTAATTGGATCCGGGATGTCCATGCCGTTCGAAGAACGGGCGAAAAACGATTTAAAATGAGGAAGTTATGTCCGTTGGAAGATTGGGGTGTAAATTTGTGAATTCTGCAGTTTTTAACTTAGAAAATTTTTAGCAGAATGACCCCTTGCGCGTGGGCGCACCTGGCGCGTGCGCGCCGATCTTCTGAAAATTGCCATCCACGCGTGAGCGTGAGGTGCGCGGGCGCGCCGATGGTGCTGCACCCAATGCCCAGCCATTTTCCAGAGAGTTATGCCAGAACTGTGCCGGTGTTGTGCCTGGGGCACGAGAACACCCGCGCGTACGCGTGGTTAACGCGTGCGCGTCGATGGGTAAGTTTGGAATCCACGCGCTAGCGTGCCTGACGCTTACGCGTCGATGAGTTTTTGAGGCCATCCACGCGTGAGCGTGGAGTGCGCGTACGCGTGGCCCTGTTTTCATCCCAAAGTTGATTTTTGAGTTTTAAAAGCCAAATCTCATACTTCTAAGCCTCCAATCTCACCATTTATGTCTTAAATCATTATGGTATGCCTAGCTATTAAAAAGGGGCTAGTGAATGTGATAACTTGCGAGTGAAGCAAGGGAAAAATGAATGATCAATGAGGATCAAGATGATTATGTGAGATGTGGAGGATGATGGTGGAAGTGCTTGTTATGCCATTGGCTGAAGGGCCGTGATTATTTATGAATATGGCTGGTTATGGATTTAACCGTGAGCCGGAATAGTTGTGTATGCTATGAATATTGGCTGGTTCTGGATTGAACCGTGAGCCGGAATGGCTAGTATGGATGTTGATCCATGGATGAGAATTCACGCATGTTGATGCTGAATTATTGATAATTGTGATTTGCACTTCCACTGTCAGAGATACGAGTTTCCCTGGGTAGTAGCAGTGGCTAGCCACCACGTGCTCCAGGTCGAGGCTTGAGACTCTGTTGACCCTATGTCGTAAGTGTGGCCGGGCACTGTGAAAGGCCCGGATGAGCTCGAACCCCCGTAAATATTCACCAGTGAGGGTGATGTATATGGATCATGTTTATGACCAAGTTTATAACGAGTACAACTCGAGTTTGGGGATGCACGACAGAGGGACAGTCCAATGGTTAGCGACCAGGACTTGTCGGGTTGGCTATATAACCGACAAGATGATATCATCGGCCACTAGGGACAGGCATTCATCATATGCATACTATGTGAATTGTTTGAGATTGCCTATTTGACTGCATATTACTTGCTAATTGTCTAAATGTCTTAACTGCTCCTACTTGTATATTCTTTGTCTGATATAACTGTGTTTGCTATAATATACTCCTGCTGGTGGTTGGGAGGTTTGAAGGAATTGGAAAGGGAAGTATTAGTTAGACTGAGGAATCTTTAGTCAGATGCCCTTATATGGTTTAGCTTGTTTATAAGCTTTAATATTTCTTGGAGGGAGTTCTAGGATTGCCTTCGGCTTTCCTCCATTATTATGTATTATATATGTGGAAGCTGTTACCTGCTGGGAACCTCTGGTTCTCACCCATGCGGATTTTGTGGTTTTCAGATGCAGGACGTGAGGTTTCCCGCTGAGGCATGCTGGAGACTTCTTGATTGCGAAGATTCCTTGTTCTTGGGGACCATGTTTTTGGTTTATATGCTTTGCTTAGATACGTATATCTCCATTAAATAATACAAACTGTGATGACTCCTCTTATGGGAGATTTTGGAGAATAGGTTTTCTGTATTTGTGTCCCTTTGGGTTTCCTTTGGGGTTTTCCTTATTTTATCATATGTATATATATTGTTATGCTCGGACCGGTTATCTTCGCATCCGGATCTTGAGTCTTGATATTCCTGTTTTTGACACTCTTTTGTATATATATAATCACGCGTTGGGTTATCCTTGTTCGTTATGTTATCGTTCGGAGTGTTGCGCTTTAAGGTTGCGGTTTTTGTTTACCCCTTTTTCTACAAAGGCTCCTAGTTATAATTAATTATTCATATTACTATACGTACTAATTTTTGTTTTAGAGGTCGTAATACCTTGCCATCTCTGAATTATGACTTAAGCATAAGACTTTGTATGGTAGGGTGTTACATTATGGTATCAGAGCAGTTCGTTCCTGTAGAGCCTGAGGGATGGACTGATTATGCTTCTGTGCATTCTCTGTATGTGTGTGCTATGTGCTATTAGTATATCTGCTTGATATAATTGGCATAAACGTTCATGAGCATGCATTTGGGACTTTGAAGTACTAGACTTCCGATATTGAGACTGATCAACTTAATATCGATTGTTTAGTATGTATAGGAACCAGATGGCGCCTCGTGGACGCGGTAGAGGTAGTGCGAGAGGTCGTACGAACGCCCGTGCGCCGGAGAATAACCCTAATGACCCGGTGAACGTTATGGCTGCGTTGGAGAACATGGCTGCTGCTATGCAAGCCACTGCTGAGGCTCTTGGTCAACAGATGAACAACCATGGTAATGATGGAGGTGGAGTTCAGGGTCCGATGACCTTGGCAAACTTTTTGAAGGTTAATCCACCTAAGTTCAAGGGAACTACTAGTCCGACTGAGGCTGATACCTGGTTTCAGGCTATAGAGCGAGCGCTGCAAGCGCAAGTGGTGCCTGAAGGACAGCGTGTTGAGTTTGCTACCTATATGCTTGTCGGTGAAGCGTCGCATTGGTGGCAAGGTATCCGACGTCTTCTGCAGCAAGGCGATGACTATATCACTTGGAATGTTTTCCAAGAGGAGTTCTATAAGAAGTACTTTCCGACTTTTGCTAGGACGGCTAAGGAACTTGAATTGTTACAGCTGAAGCAGGGTACTATGTCCATATCAGAGTATACTGACAAGTTTGAGGAGCTGTTCAGGTTCTCTCGTATGTGCCAAGGGACTCCGGTGGACTATGAGGAATGGAAGTGTGTTAAGTATGAAGGAGGACTCCGGAGTGATATCTTCAGTTCAGTGGGACCAATGGAGATTAGGACTTTCTCCGAATTGGTGAACAAGTGTAGGGTTGCTGAAGAATGTGTGAAAAGGGCAACCGCTGAAAAAGGGAGTCACAGAGGTTCATTTCCACAGAACCGAGGGAAGAGCTTTGCACCTAGAGGTCCGTCTTTCAAGAGGGGAGGCTCTTTCAGGAGGCCCAACAACAACAACTCCCAAGGAAAGAAGTTTGGGAAGCAGCCTCAGAATGATCAAGCTTGCACTAGGTGTGGGAGTCACCATCCGGGAGCACCATGCAAGGCCGGATGGGGTTTGTGCTACAATTGTGGAAAAGCGGGGCATAAAGCCGCCAATTGTCTGGAGAGGCAGAAACAAGGTGCTGGGAAGGCACAACAGACTGGTCGGGTGTTCACCACTTCAGCTGTAGGAGCTGAGGGATCTGAGACACTCATTCGAGGTAACTGTGAAATAGCTGGTCAAACTTTAAATGCTTTATTTGATTCGGGAGCATCACATTCATTCATTGCATTTGAGAAAGCCCATGAGTTAGGGTTGAGGATTGCAACTTTAGGTTATGACTTAAAGGTATATAATGCTACCCATGAAGCCATGGTAACTAGGCTAGGATGTCCGGAAGTTTCTTTTAGGTTCAAGCAGCGCGATTTTGTTCATAATTTAATCTGCTTGCCGATGGTTGGACTTGATCTTATCTTGGGATTGGACTGGTTATCTAAGAATCATGTTCTGCTGGATTGTTCTACAAAGTCGGTGTACTTTATGCCGGAAGATACAGAAGGGCCGGTCGTGGTGAATAACTATTACTTGAATTCGATGATAGTGAACTGTTCCGGAACCGAATGTCAGGGTATCATGTTGTTAACCGCGGGCGTTTCGGGTGATGATCAAAGGTTGGAGCAGATTCCGGTTGTGTGTGAGTTTCCGGAAGTGTTTCCCGATGATATTGATGAGTTTCCACCTAACCGAGAGGTTGAGTTTGCTATTGAATTGGTGCCCGGAGCGGGACCAATCTCAAGTGCTCCTTATAGGATGTCACCGTTAGAGATGAACGAGCTAAAGTCTTAGTTAGATGATTTGTTGGGAAAGAATTTTATACGCCCAAGTGTCTCTCCGTGGGGTGCTCCAGTGTTACTGGTGAAGAAGAAGGATGGGAGTATGCGGCTCTGTGTGGATTACAGGCAGCTGAACAAGGTTACAATAAAGAATAAGTACCCACGGCCGAGGATTGATGATCTTATGGATCAGTTACAAGGAGCTGGAGTTTTCTCCAAGATCGATTTGCAATCCGGTTATCACCAGATAAGGGTGAGGGGTGAGGATATCCCTAAGACTGCTTTTAGGACTCGTTATGGTCATTACGAGTACACTGTAATGTCTTTTGGGTTGACGAACGCTCCTGCAGTGTTTATGGATTACATGAATAGAGTTTTCCGTCCGTTTCTGGATAAATTCGTTGTTGTCTTCATTGATGACATATTGATTTATTCCAAGACTGAAGAAGAGCATGCGGAACACTTGAGGACCGTGTTGCAGATTCTAAAGGAGAAGAAACTCTATGCAAAACTGTCTAAGTGTGAGTTTTGGAAGAATGAGGTGAAGTTTTTGGGCCATGTGGTGAGTAAGAAGGGAATAGCCGTAGATCCAACTAAGGTGGAGGCTGTGATGGATTGGAAGCAACCAACCACCGTAACAGAGGTAAGGAGTTTTCTGGGTTTAGCTGGCTATTACCGAAGGTTTATCAAAGGCTTTTCACAGATAGCTTTGCCAATGACAAAGTTAACTCGCAAAGACACTCCATTTGTTTGGACTCCTGAGTGCGAGGAGCGTTTTCAGACATTGAAGAAAAAGTTGACCACTGCACCTGTGTTAGTGTTACCCGAGCCGAATGAGCCATTTGAGGTGTATTGTGATGCCTCATTGAAGGGTCTAGGGTGCGTGCTGATGCAGCATCGTAATGTGGTGGCGTATGCCTCACGACAGTTGAGACCTCATGAAGTTAGTTACCCTACGCACGATTTGGAACTCGCTGCGGTTGTGTTTGCCTTAAAGGTGTGGAGGCATTATCTCTATGGGGTCAAGTTCCAAGTTTTCTCCGATCATAAGAGCTTGAAGTATCTCTTTGATCAGAAGGAGCTTAATATGAGGCAGAGGAGGTGGATGGAGTTGTTGAAGGACTACGACTTTGAGTTGAATTACCATCCGGGAAAGGCGAACGTAGTGGCGGATGCGTTGAGTCGGAAGTCACTATATGCGGCTTGGATGATGCTTCAAGAGGAGAAGTTGCTCAAGGGATTTGAGAGTCTAAACATTGGTGCTCAAGAAGTATCCGGAACTTTGTGTTTGAGCCGATTAGAAATCTCAAGTGATTTTAAGTCCGAACTCCTAAAGGCTCATCAAAATGATGAAGCGTTATGGAAGGTGTTACCGGCTATTGAGCAAGGAAAACGGTGGAGAGTGTCGGAAGAAAAAGATGGGTTATGGAGATTCAAGGGTAGGATCATTGTGCCGGATGTTGGCACTTTGAGGCAAGATATTTTAAAGGAGGCACACAAAAGCGGATTCTCCATTCACCCGGGAAGTACCAAGATGTACCATGATTTAAAGGCGATGTTTTGGTGGCCGGGTATGAAGAATGATGTGGCGGAATATGTTTCAAAGTGTTTAACTTGTCAAAAGGTAAAGATTGAACATCAAAGACCTTCCGGAATGTTGCAACCTTTAGAGATTCCGCAATGGAAGTGGGAAAGTATTGCAATGGACTTTGTGTCGGGATTGCCAAGGACTAGGGCTGGTTTTGATGCTATCTGGGTGATTGTGGATCGACTGACGAAGTCAGCTCACTTTTTGCCCATTCGGATGGCTTACACCCTTGAGGAGCTAGCACGGTTGTACATAAAGGAGATTGTGAGACTTCATGGTGTACCTGCTACTATAATCTCTGATAGAGATCCTCGTTTCACTTCAAGGTTTTGGGGTGCATTTCAGAAAGCTTTTGGAACCCGATTAAGTTTGAGCACAGCTTACCATCCTCAAACAGATGGTCAATCTGAGAGGACGATCCAAACACTAGAAGATATGTTGAGAGCTTGTGTTTTGGACCAACCGGTGAGTTGGGATCGATATATGCCATTAGTGAAGTTTGCATACAATAATAGTTATCATGCGAGCATCGGAATGGCTCCGTATGAGGCCTTGTATGGGAGGAAATGTCAATCTCCACTATGTTGGTATGAAGCTGGAGAGAAAAGCTTGTTAGGGCCGGAAATGATAGCTGAGACTACTGAACACGTCAAGAGAATCCGTGATAGGATGCTTACGGCGCAGAGTCGTCAAAAGAGTTACGCCGATCAGAGGCGAAAGCCCCTAGAATTTGAGGAAGGAGATCATGTTTTCCTTAAGGTTACTCCGACCACGGGAGTAGGTAGGGCGATTAAAGCAAAGAAGTTGAATCCTCGATACATTGGTCCATTTCAGATCCTGGAGAGGATTGGACCAGTGGCGTATCGGATGGCTCTACCACCTCATCTTTCGAACCTGCACGACGTGTTTCACGTGTCGCAGCTTCGGAAGTACACCCCTGATGCTAGCCATGTGTTAGAACCTGAGTCGGTTCAGTTAAGGGAGGATTTGACTCTTCCAGTGGCTCCGGTCAGAATTGATGACACTAGTATCAAACGGTTGCGTGGGAAAGATGTTTCACTAGTCAAAGTGGCTTGGAGTCGAGGCGGTGTTGAGGAACACACTTGGGAACTTGAGTCGGAGATGCGAACGGATTATCCGCATTTATTCTCAGGTAATTACATTTGAATTTTGTGGGCAAAATTCCCAATTAGGTGGGTAGAATGTAAAATCCGGTTAATTAACGGCTAATTAACCCATAAATGAGAATTTATTCTAGAAAGCCTAAAATGTGATAGAGGAGACTGAGACGAGAATTTCGGTACCAATTTTATAGAATTCGGACCAAGATCGGACCGAACGGGCCAAATCGGGCCAATTGGACCCAAAGTGGGCCCTTGGCCCAAGATAACTTAACCAAAACCCTAGTTTTTAGCACTCTCTCTCCTCATTTGTTACACACACAAGCTGAAATGGTGGAGAGGAAGGGAAGAACATTCTCTCAACTTCTCTCTCTCACTTAATCTTCAAACCACCATAACTTTTGATCTAGAGCTCCGATTGCCGCCCCGTTTGCGGCCACGCGTTCACCGCGGAGAGCTCTACAAAACCCATACCATCAATCTTGAGGTAAGCCACACTTTGCTGTTCGAATCTCAGCCCTTGTTTTCGAGTTTCAATGGGTGAAATGTTGAGATTTTGGGTTCTTTGATGTTATAGGACCCAACCCTCTTGAAGGAGAAGGTTAATCTTGTCTCCTTGGACCTTGGGTGTGGTAAGATTCTCAACCCTAGTGTATTTTTGTTGTTTTATGATGTTTGGGTTTGAGATGTTGTGTATGGGTATGATGGTTGTGACTTAGGTTGTGTATGTGTGGATATTGGAGCTTGATTGGTGATTTTGAAAAGCTTGGAAAGGGTTTGGTGGTGCAAAATCTGTTCTTGGAAGTGTTGAGGCCTTGAGAGCTTGTGGATAAGTGGTTTGGAAGTGCTCCGGTGGAGCTTGGGAAAATCGGCTAAGGTATGGTTTCGGTTTCCCGTATCTAATATGTAATGTGGTAGGAAATACTTAGGCTAGAGGCCCTAAGATAGGAATTGAATGGTTGATGTTGTTAAATGATTGAGATATATGATGTGGTCATATATGTGATGATAATTATTGATGCCTTAATGGTATGATGTATGAGAAGTATGCATGTTGTGATATATTCTTGATGATTGGTTATGGTTGAATTGTGGGTTGAACCATGTTGATGGTGAATATGATATTGATTATGTATAATGATGGTAAATTGGAATTGGTGTTGTTGGGAATTGGCATGAGGAATAGTATATGATATGTCAATATGTTTGAGTTTAAGCCACTTGGGTGAAGTGGTCTAAAATGATGAGATAGTGATTTTGTATATTGTGGTAATGTGTCAATGTGTGAGTTGAGGAGGCTTGATGTTGAATTTGATACATTTTGATTGATTTCAAAGAAAAGGGATGAAATTGGCATGTTTTGATTGGTTTTGGAAAGAGTTAAAAATGGTTTGCTTTGAAAATGGCATATTGTGGTTTTGTATAAAAATATGGTTTTTGGGCATACTTTGACGGGACATAACTTGGACTACGGATCTCCGTTTTGTACCAAATCTGTTTAGAAATGTAATTGGATCCGGGATGTCCATGCCGTTCGAAGAACGGGCGAAAAACGATTTAAAATGAGGAAGTTATGTCCGTTGGAAGATTGGGGTGTAAATTTGTGAATTCTGCAGTTTTTAACTTAGAAAATTTTTAGCAGAATGACCCCTTGCGCGTGGGTGCACCTGACGCGTGCGCGCCGATCTTCCGAAAATTGCCATCCACGCGTGAGCGTGAGGTGCGCGGGCGCGCCGATGGTGCTGCACCCAATGCCCAGCCATTTTCCAGAGAGTTATGCCAGAACTGTGCCGGTGTTGTGCCTGGGGCACGAGAACACCCGCGCGTACGCGTGGTTGACGCGTGCGCGTCGATGGGCAAGTTTGGAATCCACGCGCTAGCGTGCCTGACGCTTACGCGTCGATGAGTTTTTGAGGCCATCCACGCGTGAGCGTGGAGTGCGCGTACGCGTGGCCCTGTTTTCATCCCAAAGTTGATTTTTGAGTTTTAAAAGCCAAATCTCATACTTCTAAGCCTCCAATCTCACCATTTATGTCTTAAATCATTATGGTATGCCTAGCTATTAAAAAGGGGCTAGTGAATGTGATAACTTGCGAGTGAAGCAAGGGAAAAATGAATGATCAATGAGGATCAAGATGATTATGTGAGATGTGGAGGATGATGGTGGAAGTGCTTGTTATGCCATTGGCCGAAGGGCCGTGATTATTTATGAATATGGCTGGTTATGGATTTAACCGTGAGCTGGAATAGCTGTGTATGCTATGAATATTGGCTGGTTCTGGATTGAACCGTGAGCCGGAATGGCTAGTATGGATGTTGATCCATGGATGAGAATTCACGCATGTTGATGCTGAATTATTGATAATTGTGATTTGCACTTCCACTATCAGAGATACGAGTTTCCCTGGGTAGTAGCAGTGGCTAGCCACCACGTGCTCCAGGTCGAGGCTTGAGACTCTGTTGACCCTATGTCGTAAGTGTGGCCGGGCACTGTGAAAGGCCCGGATGAGCTCGAACCCCCGTAAATATTCACCAGTGAGGGTGATGTATATGGATCATGTTTATGACCAAGTTTATAACGAGTACAACTCGAGTTTGGGGATGCACGACAGAGGGACAGTCCAATGGTTAGCGACCAGGACTTGTCGGGTTGGCTATATAACCGACAAGATGATATCATCGGCCACTAGGGACAGGCATTCATCATATGCATACTATGTGAATTGTTTGAGATTGCCTATTTGACTGCATATTACTTGCTAATTGTCTAAATGTCTTAACTGCTCCTACTTGTATATTCTTTGTCTGATATAACTGTGTTTGCTATAATATACTCCTGCTGGTGGTTGGGAGGTTTGAAGGAATTGGAAAGGGAAGTATTAGTTAGACTGAGGAATCTTTAGTCAGATGCCCTTATATGGTTTAGCTTGTTTATAAGCTTTGATATTTCCTGGAGGGAGTTCTAGGATTGCCTTCGGCTTTCCTCCATTATTATGTATTATATATGTGGAAGCTGTTACCTGCTGGGAACCTCTGGTTCTCACCCATGCGGATTTTGTGGTTTTCAGATGCAGGACGTGAGGTTTCCCGCTGAGGCATGCTGGAGACTTCTTGATTGCGAAGATTCCTTGTTCTTGGGGACCATGTTTTTGGTTTATATGCTTTGCTTAGATACGTATATCTCCATTAAATAATACAAACTGTGATGACTCCTCTTATGGGAGATTTTGGAGAATAGGTTTTCTGTATTTGTGTCCCTTTGGGTTTCCTTTGGGGTTTTCCTTATTTTATCATATGTATATATATTGTTATGCTCGGACCGGTTATCTTCGCATCCGGATCTTGAGTCTTGATATTCCTGTTTTTGACACTCTTTTGTATATATATAATCACGCGTTGGGTTATCCTTGTTCGTTATGTTATTGTTCGGAGTGTTGCGCTTTAAGGTTGCGGTTTTTGTTTACCCCTTTTTCTACAAAGGCTCCTAGTTATAATTAATTATTCATATTACTATACGTACTAATTTTTGTTTTAGAGGTCGTAATACCTTGCCATCTCTGAATTATGACTTAAGCATAAGACTTTGTATGGTAGGGTGTTACAATGATGAGTGTCACGGATCATCACATTCATCAAGTTTAGGAGCAAGTGATATCTTAGAATAGAAGCAAGCGTGATTGAATGAAAAACAGTAGTAATTGCATTAATCCATCAAGACACAGCAGAGTTCCTCACCCCCAACCATGGGGTTTAGAGACTCATGCCGTCAAAGATACAATAAGAAACGTGTAATGTCATGAGGTAGAGATACAATGTCAAAAGGTCCTATTAATAGTGAACTAGTAACCTAGGGTATACAGAAATGAGTAAATGACGTAAAAATCCACTTCCAGGGTCCACTTGGTGTGTGCTTGGGCTGAGCATTGAAACTTTCATGTGTAGAGACTTTTTCTGGAGTTAAACGCTAGCTTTTATGCAAGTTTGGGCGTTTAACTCCAATTTTTGTGCCAGTTCCGGCGTTAAACGCCGGGGATTCTGAAGCTGATTTGCAACACCGGTTTGGGCCATCAAATCTCGGGCAAAGTATGGACTATTATTGCCAATAATGTCCTTAAAGAATGTGCGTGAAAGTGATCATCATCCCCATCTGTAATGTATAGAAGGTAGGAAGGAAACATAAGAACACACATAGAGAGATACAATCTTAGTAAGGAATAGGTCAAATACATGAGCACGTATCTAGATGCACCTTAAAAATTTGTGTTGGAGCGAGAATGCAAACCATCAGTCATGTCAAGTTATCCGACCTTACATAAATAATAAGAAGATCCGGCCTCAAATGACTATAGTTTTGCCAAGAATTTTTCTCTGTCAGTGCTATTGATGTTTCTGATTTTTTTAATTATTGTTTAATTTCAAATTTTATAAAATTAGTGAATATGAAATAGATATGATATTCTAGAGTGTGATTACATTGCTTGAAATCATCAATTTGAATTTAAATTTGAATATGTTGCTTGAAATTTTTTATTCTAACGTTGAAATTTGAATTCAAAATTTAAATTTTGAGATGTGACAGATTTGTTGAAAACTAGATATAATATGAATTTATGTTTTTATGTTAATTTAAATTTAAAAAAAATTGAATAGATACCACAACTCGCCGACTTACTCCGTTTTATGTTGGTTTTGAGTGAGGCGAGTAATCTTCTTTGTTACCCCTAGATTACATCCATAATCAAAATATTAATATAAATAAAATATAATTCATATAATCTAAAATAAATATATGCTGAAATATGAGGAATTCTTCACGTACAAGTGTTTTCCCATACAAGTCATTTATTTCTTCTTCTTTTTCTTTCTCCATGCCTCCTCTTTTTCTTCTCCTTCTTCTTCTTTTTCCGTGCCTCCTCTTCTTCTTCTTCTTCTTCTTTGTTTTTGAAGTGTTTCATCTTCATCGTCGTGTTTCTCCTCGTTCTTCTTTTTTATTTTGCAACATTATGTATTTTTTCTTCTTTGTTTGATTTTTTCTCCCAAAAAGAATTATGAAAATATAAAATAAGAAAATGAAGAAGAAGAAGCAGCAGAACATGAGGAGGAGAAAGAGGAAGAGTTCTGAATTATGCATAAGGTGTACTTCAACGAAATTTGGGTGTATTTTTTAAATCCTTTGGGTGTATTTTTGTAATTCTGTGGGTAAATTTCTGTAATCTTTTGGGTGTATTTCTGTAATCGGTTGGGTGTATTTTTGAAGGTCCATTATCTTCAAAACGATTTCAAAGCTTGATTTCAGAAACCATGAAAATCAAAAAAAAAAAAAAGAAAGAATACCAATAATAAACGCAGATAAAACAACGAATGAAAAGGCAAAGAGAGAACGCACGAAGAGATCGAACAAATTTGACAAAAAACTCGTTTTCATGGAGAAAGAAGAAGAAGAGTAGGAGAAGAATGAGAAGAAGAAGGAAGAGGAGGAGGAGAAGGAGGAATACGAAGCACGCCATAGAAATCGTATATGGGCCAGCATGCTTTTTGTTAAGTTTCTCCCAACTTATATGACTTGTAAATTAAATGACTTGTATGTGTAGCACTCCTCCTGAAATATATATTTGTGTTAAAAAGAAAAAATAACTTTGAATTTACTATAAGCCTATAAGCTTTTAATAAATTATTCCAAATTGTCAAAAAACTTTAGTCAAATGATTATAATTATAATATAATGCTAATATAAAATTTTTATTTAAAAGAGTGTAATGTCACATACTAATTAAAATAATAATACTAAAATTTAACTATTTTATTCTTTTATGTTTATAATATTTTTATATATTATTTTATTATAATGTAGTTATTTTAATTTAACTATGATTACTAAAGTATATTAAAGACTCATTTGGCTTTCAAAATCATGCTCGAAAGAAAAACAATTTTACATTACAATAGAAAATATGACTTTCTTTAAGAAATTAGACAAGGAATATAAATTAATTCACTTGAACCAATTCAACTTTGATTGGTTTGGTTCCCTTCAGTTTTGATGGAGAAAATACCTGAATCGGAACCAATACGAACTAATGAAATTTCGTTGAACTGGAGTTAGTTTTCCTGTAAAATTCAATCCAAATCACCTTATTACGCATTTACCATATTGAATAGATTTCCTTTGTTTAGTTCATGTCTTGATGAAAAAAAAAATAATAATAAAATAAAATAAAATAAAATTGGCCAACATATTAGCCACATTGAACCTTATCTCAAGAAATTAAATAAGCATACGAGGTAATATTTAATTTAGTTTCTCAATTTATACGCCAGTTTTAATTTAATTTTTAAAATTTTAATTGTTTTCATTTAATTTTTAAATTTTGTAAAAGTGACATATAATTTTTGGGATAATTTTGGACGCACAAATATTAAGAGAACGCTGATGTAAATAGCTAGATGTCAAGTTAGATTCTGTAAAATAACATCATTTTTATTTTGCCACTCGAATAATCTAAAAAAAATCATAAATAGTATTTATTGAAACTTTTCCTTTTAAAGCAAGTGATCTAGCGTCGATTTTAGGATATTTGAGCGCCAAAATTATAACGATGTCATTTTATAAAGTTCACGGATTAAAGAAAGACAATTAAAATTTCAGAGCCTAAATTAAAGTTTAAGTACAATTTCAAAGACCAAATTCAATATTAACTCTAAATGTATATTGGAATAGTTTTAATTTTTTTAGAAATATAATAAAATAATTATTTCAATTTCTAATATATAATCAACTTGAATTGATTTAAGTTTAGTTTGGTAAAACTTTTATTTTTTAAAAATAGTTTATAAAAGTTGACTTTTAAAAGATGACTTTTTAAAAATTGTAGTATTTATATTTAGTAAATTAAATAAAAAATAACTTTTAATAAACACAAGCAACATCGATTACGTTTGGTAAAATAGCTTTTAAAATTTGAAAATACTATAATAAATATAAATGTAAGTATTAAATTTAAAAATTAGTTAACATATGAAGTTATATTAGACTTTTAAATTTTAAAAAGTATAAGCTAACTTTAAAAAGCTCTATGCTTTCAAAAGTATTCCAATATTTTAAAAGCTGCAAGCACAAGTACATAATCTTTTTATTTATCAAACACAAAATGAAGAGTTTGAGCTTTTAAAGAACATGAACACTTCTTCAAAAAATTCTACCAAACTATACTTTAGTAATTAATTTCTTAGTCCACTTAAGTAAAACGTAGAAATTTGAATTATATATTGAGGGATATTATAGAAAAAAAATTCCATTACATATTTTTTTTGTAGTAATTCTACACGAGTTAATTGTTCATGTATTTGACCTTAAATTAATTTTTGAACATTAGCATTCTCTCTTTAGTAATTAATTATTTAATTGTTCATGTATTATTGAGTTCATTGACTTCATTCCCCATGATTGAAGCATTGCTGCAAACCCATCTTCCCACCTCAATGCTTACGTGCCCATTACCCATCCTTCAACCACTGAGAGCAAAATCACCATCCATCAATGGCTTTCATCCTACTTTCCATAAGCGCAACCAAACTCTCAAACTTGAGCCACCCCATTACTCTGAATTCTCTTCTCTCTCAACCACCTTTGAGCAGAACAACAATCCTCTTTATCACTGGCCTCAGCTCATTCAGCTCTCAATTGGGTCCCAAGATTACATGCTGGCTCAGGCAACTCACGCCTCTTTAATCAAATCTGGTTGTGATGGTGAACTCTTTGTTGTTAACAATCTTGTGAATTTGTACTCAAAATTCAGCAACATGGGTGATGCACAGAAGGTGTTTGACGAAATGCTTGTGAGGAGCACGGTCACTTGGACTACCCTTATGAAGGGGTATTTGAGGATTAGTGATGTTGAATCTGTTTTTGGTGTTGTGCGTGATATGTGTGAGCTTGGAGAGAAGTTCAATGAGCATACATGCTCAGTGATGCTGCAGGCATGTAAATCACCAGAGGATGGTGTTTTCGGCAAGCAGGTTCATTCTCTTGTTGTGAAAAATGGGCTTCAGGAGAATGTTGTTCTGGCCACTTCATTGGTTTCTATGTACTCTAAAAGCGGAGACTTGGGGAGTGCAGAGAAAATTTTCAATGGCATAAGTGTTAAAGATGTGCAGAGCATAAATTATATGATCTTGGAATATGGCAATGCTGGCTTAGGAAGTAAAGCCTTTGAGATCTTTGTGGATATGCTAGACTCTGGATTGAACCCAAGTGATTACACTATTACAAATTTGATTAGTTCATGTGATTCAAGTATGGGAATCTATATAGGGAAGCAAATACATGGGCTTGCCGTAAAGTTAGGCTTTATGGGCCAAACATCTATCGGAAATGCGTTAATTACATTGTACGCACAAGAAGGGATAGTCAAAGAGGCTGAGAAACTGTTTGTTAAAATCGACAGGAAGTCTTTGATTTCTTGGTCTGCACTTCTATCGGCATTTGTTAAGAATGGTTGCGCTAGTAGAGCCCTTGAGCTTTTCATAAATATGCTTGAGGAGGGTGTGCCTCTTGATTCTGGTTGTCTCGGCACTGTGCTTGATGGATGTTCAGTGTGCAATAATATGGAGTTTGGGCTTCAAATTCATGGACTTGGAATGAAGCTTGGCCATATCTCAGATGTAAATAGCGGTACTGCTTTAATAGATTTGTATGCTAAATGTGGGACTTTGCACTCTGCACGAACAGTTTTTGACAAGCTCCCAAAAAAAACTATTGCTTCATTTAATGCTATTCTAGTTGGATACTTAAATTCAGAATTAAGAGATGATGAGGAAGATCCTTTAGTCTTTTTCAACAGAATGAGAGTCGGTGGTATGCAACCAGATTGGATAACATTTTCGCGGCTCCTGAGTTTATCTGCCAACCAAGCTTCCTTAGTAGCAGGGGAGAGTCTTCATGCTTATGCTATTAAGCTGGGACTAGAAGATGATACGGCTGTATGCAATGCGGCAATTACCATGTATGCTAAATGTGGCTGTGTGCAGGATGCTAATAAAATATTCTGTCTAATGAACCGTGATTGCGTGACTTGGAATGCCATAATTTCTGCTTATGCACTTCATGGTGATGGAAGCAAAGCACTTTCGCTTTTTGAGAATATGAAGGAAGAGGGATTCGATCCTGATGAGATTACAATGTTGGCTGTTCTCCAAGCATGTAGTTACACAGGTTTATGTAAAAGTGGATTAAGCTTATTCAATGAAATGGAACACAAGTATGGGATCAAGCCTGTGATTGAGCATTACTCATTTATAGTTGATCTCTTAGGCCGTGCAGGAAACCTGTCGAAAGCCATTGATATCATCAATGAGAGCCCATTTCCTGAATCATCTTTGCTTTGGAGGGCTTTTGTCAATTCCTGTAAGTTGTGTGGCGATTTACAACTTGGAAAGTGGGCTTCTGAAAAATTGCTCGACTTAGCACCCAACGAGGCTTCCTCTTACATACTCATATCGAATATGTATGCAGAAGGAGGCTTGCCAGAAGAGGCCGCAAAGGTGAGAACGGCTATGAATGACTTGAAGTTAAACAAAGAAACTGGTTTGAGCTGGATTGAGATAGACAATGAGGTTCACTATTTTATTGCAAATGATAAAGACCATCTACAAAGTAGACAAATTTATTCTAATTTGGAGCTGTTAAGAAATGAAATGCATTGGTGCTGTGAAAACAGAAACAATATGATCTCAGGTTTTTTGTGACTGCATGGCATAAATCCAGTGCCACTATTATAATTATCAAGTTAAATTGCGTACATTATATTCTTTGGGTACAGTTCTTCTCCAAACCCTGTGTAAACACGGGATGCTTGTGCATCGAACTGCTCTTTTTTTATGACATAAATTCAGTTGAGTTGCTTTTGTTCATTTCATTAGCCAGATATTATTTGCAGGTAGTTGAGGAGCGATCCACATGTAGATAACTCACTGATAACAGTTTTCTCATTTTAAATGTAGTGATTCTGTAATATTTATTGTACAATGAGTTTTGTTTTTCGCAGAAGTCTTTTGAATTAGAAACTGTTGCAACATGTTTTATACTCTACTCCAGATATCTATTATCTGTTAATATGTAATAAGCAACTAGTGCTTGATTCATTGCTCAACAAGTAGGCTGGACATGGTTATGGATAGTCCAAAAATCAAACCTGTTTTTGGTTAACCAAATATTTAGGTTAGGTTAATTAACCAAATTAGTTTTACATGACAAAACCAGTTATTAACCAGTTAGAAAATTTAAAAATTGATTTTTAACCGATTATTAAAATAAAAATCGGTTTTAAAAAATAATCGGTTTCTATAGAAAAACCGGTTTTGAAATTAAAAAACCGATTTTTACATAAAAAATCAATATTTACACCAAAAAAACTGGCTTTTTATACTAAACAACTGGTTTTTACATAAAAACCGACTTTTTTACCCTTTTTTTTAAATTAAATTTTTTAATTTAAAAGTTAATTTTTTTTTAAAATAATACAAGTAACATTTGTAATTAATGAAATTCGTTCCATTGCATAAACCAAACACTTCCATTTTTCTTTAACACCATCCCTATTCAAACAAGCCATAGTCCAATCCATAATCTCTCTCAGAAAATCAACGTTGAAAAAGCAAGTCTAATCTCTTTAGCAATCCCATGTGTACTTTTCCTCTCATTAGACCATAGAACCTCCATTAACCTATTTTTCTTTGTAAAATCATCACACTTCTTATCATTCCTCTTTAACTGGCCAATGATGCAAGAGTTGAACCAATAGCAACAAGATTTGAATCATTATATGCCAATTGTCAAACCCATCAAACGCTACTGAATAATATGCATTCACAGCTTCACAGCTTCCATTTCTAAATTAGTTTTATAATACGAGTAACAAGATAAAAAAATTGAAATAAGAATAAAAATAAGTAGTTAAATCCTACTAAGTTATTTAAAACATTCGTCTATTAAGTCTAATACCTAGAGTGTTTAGAACATCATTAAAGAAAACATAAGCAATCAAGACTTTTTTGTCATCCTCAAATGCAATTGAACCAGGACCCACTGAACAAGTAATGTCCTCTGATAAAATTAAATCTGCACAAAAAAACTATATATATCAAGTTAATTGACAGAGAAAAACTATAAAATAGATATTGGAATCAATAAATTATCATATGATATATTTAAGAGACATTTAATATTCAATTTATCTTGCTCGACCTTTTCAAGCTCTTCGAAATTCTCAAGTGCAAGAGAAGAGAAAAAGTCTCCTTTAAACCAATCTTCGGTGCATACAAGGGCTTCTACCATCTTGGGAGTCAATGAGCTATGATATTGATCAATGATTCTTCCCCCCATACTAAAAGTAGACTCAGAAGCTACTATTGAAATAGGTATAGCCAATATGTCCTGTGCCATATTTACTAGGATGGAAAACCGATTCGAGTTAGCCTTCCACTATACTAAAATATCCAAAGGCTTATCATCTGGCTCACAATCTTCATTCAAATAATGATCAAGTAGATTTAAGATTGAATTTGCGATCGGTTGATCGGCGATATAACCCCATATCATAAATGTCTTTAGCTTTATCACTTGCACTCGGTTAGGAGAGGGTATCATCTTAATTTCCTTCATCTGCACCTTGATATAAATTATAAAGTGAATGAAGGCAAGAAGACAACTTTGTCTTCAATTCATCGCCCACTTCCGCACCAAAAAAATTAATTAGGCACCACTCAACATAATCCAATTTATGGCAAGGATCTAGAACTACAGCAATAACAACATGTTAATAGTTTTTGCATTTTCCAATACTTGTTGTTTTTGCTTTCATCTTACTTGCCAGATGACTTATGTCATCATCATCACGATATTGTTGAATCCTCCTTTCAAGAGCAAACATTTCTTTCATGTATAAATTACTAGTGACATAAGAGGATCCAGAAATACGAAGTGTAGCATTGTAAAACGTCTCCAAAAATAGTAAGACGGACTTGGCATAATCCCAAAGTTGAATTGAAGGTACCCCTCTTCCCTTGTTTAATTCTTCAACAAACTTTTTGTCGTGCATCTCTAATAGTTCAAATGCCTTCTGATGCTTTAAGGCGGCTACTAACATCAAGTATGTAGAGTTTTATTGCGTTTCAACATCTAGGCAAACAAGACTTTTATGTGGAATATTCTCTTGTGCAATACATGCCTTGAACCTAGTTAATCTTGAATTTGAAGATCTAACATACTTCACAGCATCTCGAATTTTGGCAACCGAATCATCAATCTTCTTCAGTCCATCTTTCACGATCAGATTTGAAATATGCGCACATCACCATATATGGAAATACTCTCCATTCAAAACTAAACTCTTCCAAGAAATCAGCCTTCGTTGTGAATACATAACTCTTACATCGTTAGGCGATACATTATCAACTGTCAAACTCAAGATCTTGTTCAACTTCCAGCTATTCAAGCAAGCTTCAACATTTTGAGCCATAATCTCTCCTGTGTGGCCGGTGGCTTGGCAAAAATTTAGTATTTTCTTTTGCAACTTCCAGTCCACATCGATGAAATGAGCAATCAAACACATATATGCCATATTCTGACACGAACTCCAGTTATCAGTCATAAGACAAACTCTTCCTCCATATTTGAAAAAGTATTTTTGAAGTTGAACCCTCTTTGTTTCATAGAGCATCAAGATGTCACGTGCCAATGTAATACGTGAAAGAGTGTTGAATCCTAGTTGCAAGGCCGCCGAATATTCTTTAAAACTTTGACTTTTTACAAATCGAAAAGGATGCTCCTTGTGAACAAACATTTATATCATTTTTTTAGCATATTCTACAGCAAACCTACCCACTTGTGCTTCTGGGCTAGGCAATGTGTATGTCTTTTGTCATTTGCCTCTATCTGAACTGGAATTGCTTATGCAAATCTTTAAATGTGATTTCATTGCACTTGTTTCATACCCACACTTGATCACTTTCGAACAATATTGACATTGAGCCTTATTTTCATCATCAGGGGTTCTCTTGAAGTGGTCCCGAACTGTTGATCAATTTTTGTGCTTAGATGATGTGGTTGGGACATGAGATAATGTAGAGGTTGAATGCTCTGTAGATTCTGACATGGGAACATCACGATTGGCTACCTCATTCTGAAAAAGAAGCCATAAAATCTAATTATTAAATACTTCAACAATATTAAATATGTAAATATATACAAATTAAAATGTAAATATCCATATAATTAAGTCCTAACCAATTAAAACGTGAACCACATTGAAGAAGAAACTTACAGCAGGATTCATTGAAATGAAGAGTCCAATATTGAGAGATCTTAAAATTTACACATTTTACACAAAAAGGGTCCCTTCACGCGTATGCACGATTCAAGCGTATGCGTGACCCCAAATAATGGCCGTGCCAGGATCGTGCGTGGACTGTGCCATCGCACGGTCCAAACAGAGAGTTGTGCGCATGGCCTGTGGGAACTATGTGTCTAGCACAATTTCTTCCCACGTCACACGTACGCGTCACCTTCTATTTCCCTTTTCTACGCATACGCATGTAAGACACGTACATGTCACCCGCCATTTTTGCCACTCACGCGTATGCGTGACCTTCCGCATACGCGTGACCCCCTACCCTGTTTCACACACTCTTCTTTTATTCTCTTCTCTCCACTTCTTTTCTTCTTTTATCTTCTTTTCTCTTCTTTTCCTCCTTCAACCATCATCCACCACCACCATTTACCATCCACCATCATCTCCTTTAGTTAGTTAGTTAGTTTAATTTTCTATTTTAGGTGGTAAGTGTTGGATTATTAATCTTGTTTGTTGTTTATTACTGCTAAGTACTGATAGGATGTTACTTTAGCATCATTGTTGTTAATATCTGTTATTGGATTTCTTTGTTAAGGTTATACTTTGTTGCTTGGAATTGAATTTTTCATGCTTAACATTTGTGAATACCAAGTACTTATGACATTGCCTTCAAAGCTTTCTAAATATTTTGAATTACATGTTTTGGCCACCATATGATTTAAATTCTTCAACTTTGACTAGGTAATTCCTTGATGTGGATGATGTGTATTTATCTCAATGCATTGTGTTGCTTGATCATATGCATCCATATGTTATGCTTATGCCTTAATGACATGTTAATCCTTAATTGTTTAACTATGTGCTCTACACATACTTGAAACTAGTCATTTTGGCATAATGCTTCAATTGTGAAATCGGATTGTAAGCTTACTTACGGACATATTTTTGAAATTCTTAAGCTATATGGATCATGCATGCTATATGATTGATTTTTAACTTCTATTTCTCTTTTCCTAAATTGCATAGCACCCATGTCTCCCATTTTATGTCAATTAGGTGATGCAAAATCAAATTCAAAATGTGTCATTGATTGGTGTGTGAGTTCTATATTTTCTTTGTTGCATTGAATTCTCTTGCACATCAACCAATGTCCATTCAATATCCATTTCACAATTGCTTGATTTTCGCTTGAGTACTTGCATGCTTCTTTATTACTTGTTTGTTTACCTTAACCTACAAGTTTTTTTAAAGTATTTCAAGCACACTAGAATGAGTGAAGTGCATACTTCTTTTGTGTGAATTGTGACATAACTTTCAATGCTAGTGTGTGTTCTAACCTACATGCAACTAGAACTCACACATTATTTTCCTTAATGTCACACACTTATTAACTCACTTCATTTTAGTGATCATCACCTCATTCTAACAATCCATGCTTCCTTGCTATTGCATTTACTTGTCTTACTATCCTATTTTCTATCTTTCAGGATAATTCACCATAAGCAACAAGAGAAGCAGAAGAAAGAATATACAGCAGTCGGTTGATCCACCAGCTGAAGGTGGCAATCCGTGTAGCCGCCATACCCCCTTGCTCATCTCTGAATGCACTGAGGATGGTGCAAACTTTTAAGTGTGAAGAGGTCGTTCGACCAATCGGCCAATTTTTTAGGTGAAAATTTTCTAATCCAAACACTTTCACATTTTATTTTTTCTTTTTTCTTCTATTATTAGGTCTTTTATAACTCTTAAGTTAAACTGTCTTGGTTTGCATATATATATATATATGCAAGGAATTTATCTATATAATAAGCTTAGTCAAAATAATGAAAATTTTCAAGGAATTTATCTATATGGCACCCAATTGATTTGAGCAAAAAAAAATAATTTTATTGATCTTGCTTGAGTTATATATTGTGGAACATGTTTTTGAGCTAAGAACACATAAGCTTGTGAGTTTTTTAGCCTAATTGTGTTGTTGCATCATATAACCACTATTTTTCTTCTTGTGTGTTATTCTCTCTTTATGATTGTAATCTTTGATTTGTTTGATTCTTTATGTTCATTATTTTGTGTATGAATGCATTATATGATTGAGGCCTTTATTTCATTTGAGCTTACTTACCAAAATGGCCTTACCCTTTTATCTACCATTGTTAACCAACTTTGAGCCTATTTTAATCCCTTTGTTATTAATTTTAGCACATCATTATCCCTAAATGAAAAACAATAAAAGTCCTTAATTTGGATCTTTGATTAGCTTAGGCTAGTGAGAGTGTGTATTGTTTTAAGTATGGGAAATTTGAGAACATTGGGTGAGATAAAAGTGTATTTTGTAGTTTTGTTGAAAATCTTGGGAATTGGGTACACACTCATATATTAATTATGTAAACCATATGAACTAATCTTTTTGTATATATTATGTTACTAAAAGAATTAATATAAAAATAAAAAAAAAGAAAAAGAAAAAGAAAGAAAGCAATAAAAGGGGGACAAAATACCCCAAAGTAAAGTAATAAAAATAATGCATATGGGATGAGAATTAAAAAAAAAAAGGAATGCATGAGTATGTGTAAAAAGTGAAGAATGGGTAGCTAGGTATTATATTAGAATTGTATAGGTTGTTATATGTGTTTGGTAAGAGCTTAGGTTAATCAAAGGTTCAAATTTCAAGCTCACTTGACCATATGCATCCTTACCTTTACCCTAGCCCTATTACAACCTATGGATAAGTCCTCATGATATTTGTATGCATGCATGGAATAATTGTTGATTGTTGGATGAAAAACAAATCTTTGAAAGCATGATTAGAGGAGAATTGAGAGAATCAACCCTATACACTTGAGCGATTAGAGCAGAAACACATCCGATGAGGGTTCGATTGCTCAATTACATGTTTCCACCTATGATCATCTCTTTTCTTGCAAGTTTATAAATTCTTTTCAATAACTCAATTCAATTGTGAATTTGATTTGATTTGATTGTGATTACTCTAGCCCTTGTGTTCATATATGTATTCTTGGAAATTGATTTATTTTAACCAAGTAATTACATACATTTAGATAGATTGCATGTAGATAGGTCGCATTTAGATAGTGTGCATTGAATAAATGTTGATACCCCTTTCTTGTCTTTCTTGAGTTTAGCATGAGGACATGCTTGGTTTAAGTGTGAAGAGGTTGATAAACCCCAATTTTGTGGTTTATCTTGTGTTGAATTTAGTGGATTTTATCAATTTTTCTCACATTTATTCAATGAAATAGCATAGTTTTGTGAAATTCTCCTAAATTGTGCTTAAGAGTGAAAACATACTTTTTAGGTCTTAAAATTGCTAAATTTGATTCACTTTAATTCCATTTGATGCCTTGATATGTTTGTTGAGTGATTCCAGGTTTATAAGGCAATGATTAGATTGAAGAAGTGAAGAAAAAACATGAAAAGTGGAGAATTCATGAAGAAATGAGGATTTGTGAAAATCATAGCAATGCGCACGCGTGACCCATGCGTACGCATGACCGAGAAATTTCGCCAAGCGAGACGCACGCGTCAGCCACGCATACACGTGACACTGGTCACCTGACCTTATTAAAGGAAGATACTGGGGGCAATTTTTGAGCTCATCTAGGCCCAAATCCGACTCATTTCTGAAGCTATTTGATGCAGAATTCAAGATTGAACAAGAGGGAGAGCAATTAGAGTAGGTTAGTAATGAGCGGATAATTTATACGTTTTTTGGCATTGTTTTTAGTATGTTTTTAGTATGTTTTAGTTAGTTTTTAGTATACTTTTATTAGTTTTTAGTTAAAATTCACTTTTCTGGACTTTACTATGAGTTTTTGTGTTTTTCTGTGATTTTAGGTATTTTCTGGCTGAAATTGAGGGACCTGAGCAAAAATCTGATTCAGAGGCTGAAAAGGACTGCAGATGCTGTTGAATTCTGACCTCCCTGCACTCGAAGTAGATTTTCTGGAGCTACAGAAGCCCAATTGGCACGCTCTTAACGGCGTTGGAAAGTAGACATCCTGGGCTTTCCAGCAATATATAATAGTCTATACTTTGCCCGAGATTTGACGGTCCAAACTGGCGTTCTAAATCAGCTCAAAACTGCCCGGCGTTAAACGCCGGAACTAGCACAAGAATGGGAGTTAAACGCCCAAACTGGCACAAAAGCTGGCGTTTAACTCCAAGAGAAGTCTCTACATGAAAATGCTTCAATGCTCAGCCCAAGCACACACCAAGTGGGCCCGGAAGTAGATTTTTATGTCATTTACTCATCCTTGTAAACCCTAGGCTACTAGTTCTCTACAAATAGGACCTTTTACTATTGTATTCTCATCTTGGTAGCTATCTTTATTCTTATGCTATCTTAGATCATGGGGGCAGGCCTCACGGCCATGCCTAGACCCTGTTCTTATGTATTTTCAACGGTGGAGTTTCTACACACCATAGATTAAGGTGTGGAGCTCTGCTGTACCTTGAGTATTAATGCAATTACTATTGTTCTTCTATTCAATTCAGCTTATTCTTGTTCTAAGATATTCATTTGCACCCAAGAACATGATGAATGTGATGATTATGTGACACTCATCATCATTCTCACTTATGAACGAGTGCCTGACAACCACTTCTGTTCTACAAGCAAACAAGGCTTGAATGTTTATCTCTTGGATCCCTTAATCGAAATCTTCGTGGTATAAGCTAGAATTGATGGAGGTATTCAAGAGAATCCGGAAGGTCTAAACCTTGTCTGTGGTATTCTGAGTAGGATTCAATGATTGAATGACTGTGACGAGCTTCAAACTCCTGAAGGCTGGGCGTTAGTGACAGACGCAAAAGAATCACTAGATTCTATTCCAACCTGATTGAGAACCGACAGATGATTAGCCGTGCCGTGACAGGGTGCGTAGAACATTTTCACTGAGAGGATGGGAGGTAGCCACTGACAACAGTGAAACCCTACATACAGCTTGCCATGGAAAGGAGTAAGAAGGATTGGATGAAGACAATAGGAAAGCATAGAGACGGAAGGGACAAAGCATCTCCATTCGCTTATCTGAAATTCTCACCAATGAATTACATAAGTATCTCTATCTTTATGCTTTATTCATATATCATCCATAACCATTTGAATCTACCTGACTGAGATTTACAAGGTGACCATAGCTTGCTTCATAACAACAATCTCCGTGGGATCGACCCTTACTCGCGTAAGGTTTATTACTTGGACGACCCAGTGCACTTGCTGGCTAGTTGTGTGAAGTTGTGATAAAGAGTTGAGATTACAATTGTGCGTAACATGTTGATGGTGCCATTGATGATCACAATTTTCGTGCACTAGTTAGAAACATGTTTTAGGATAGTTTTCTAGAGAGAGAAGAATTAGGGTAGATTTAGGTTAATGTTTCTTAGATTTAAGTTTTAATTCTTGTTTTGATCTAGTTTCTTTTACCTTTCCCTGTTCTATTGCCTTAATTTCCTTAGTTTATCTTGTTAATTTCTCATTTATATCATTTTTATGTTCATGAATTCTTATTACTTTTAATTTGATTTAATGCAATTTGATGTTTTATGTTTCTTTGATGTTTATTTAAGTTATTGTTGTTATTTTCTTACATTTGGTAGTAGTAGATTTTATTATTATTGCAAATTAATATGCTTTTGTTTTTATGCACATCAAGTGTTTGATAAAATTCTTGGCTTAGGCTTAGAGTAATTTTTTAGCATTCTTATCTTGGAAAGAAAAGATTGGCAATCTTGATTTATTAATACCCAATTTAGATTGGTGATCTAGGGTTGTTAGTTAATCTTGTTTCCATTGACATTACTTATGGATTGGGGTTAACTAGGCATATTTGACTTTCTTCCAATGTGAAGATAACATAATGGGCTTAAATCTTGATAATTATTCTGTTATGATTAATGACTAGGATAAAAATCTTGATTCTCAATCCTTGCCATGAATGGCTCTTTTTAGTACTTGCTATCTTTAGTTGTTTGCTTTATTTTCTTGCCATTTAAATTTCTTTCCATTTAATTTCTTGCTTCTTTATCATCAACGCACCTTTGTGAACCTTATAACCAATAATTGAGAACTCGATTGGAATTCCTAAGAAGAACGACCTGAGATTTAATACTCTCGGTTATTATTATTGGTTTGCACTTGTGATAAACAAAATTAAACTTTGATTGATGGTTGTTTGTTAGTTTGGAACTATACTTCGACGAGACTATTTTGGTATGAAAATTCCTAACCGACGATTTTTCTCACATTAGAATCCTCTCAGGATCATGACATAAAATAGAAATACTTACAAAGAATTTCTGAGATAACTATGGCTTTTTTTCCAAGTTTAGCTCACTGCCTTTTTTATTTATTATATTTTTCTTACAATCCTCACCATGTTTGTCTTTTTCCAATGAAACACAGATAGACTAAACTGAGAAAAAGAATTATAAAATAAAAACCATGAGGGAGAAGAACAAGAACAGCTCAGGGAGCTGTGGAAACTAAAGTAAGTGCTCTTTCTCTCTTACTCAATCCTTGGCCGTTCACCCCCTATTATAGAGGAGTAAAGCTTCTAAGATTTGAACCAAGTTCAACACTTCGATTATCTTCTTCTCCAACATCAGAACTAGCAGCGGCGTGGTCAGAGGAGAAAGAGAGAAGGTTAAAGCAGCGACATACAACCATACCATTCTCTTTCTTCCTTTTTTTTAAGCTTCTTAAATCTGGTCCGTGTATCTTTTCTCTGGCCCCAAGTTTAATTTTTGATCGTTGATGAGCCACTGAGCACTTGTGATTCAGTGTCTTCAAAGTTGCTCGAATGGTGAGTGTAGCTCAGAGGATTTTTTCATGGTTTCTTTGTGAAGCATACATGGGAAAATCACCTTTTTGTGATCCTCTGTTATGTTGAAATCTCCCCTTTGTTATAGCCCTTTTACTTTCTCTTCTTTCATGAAAATGAAAGCTAGCTTTTCATTCTTCTTTTTGCCCTAGCTTCAAATCTTTCCTCTTTCTTCTTTCTTGGTTCATACGGTGATCTGATAAGGAAGAAGAGAGAGAAGAGAGAGTTTGATGGTTCGGTGGATGTGAAAATGAATTCAAATGAATTGAGGTTCAAGTTCTAGGAGAGTGAGTTTTGGTTATGGATCACCGAATAGGGCTTGAATCTTTATTTGGGCCAATGTTTTTTCATTCTTTTATTTTGCTAGGGGCCCGACAAATGAACATTGGTCCTTGATTGTGTTTGAATTTGGGCCCATTTCTTTCTTTCTTTCGTAAGGTTCAGCAACATAACTTTGGGGTCAAGAGTGATTGCTTTGCTGAATCCATATGTATGTGTGTGGGCCAATGTTTCATTCTTCTTGGGCTAGTGTCATTACTTTCATTTTTTTGCACACTAAACAAGACATATCACACAAACAATTTAACACAACAATGTTTAGTCATTGTCTTAATCATAGTTTAGTCCAATAAACTCAACACTTTATATAAATCATACCTCAAGCTCCAATCAATTATTAACAATCAATCCTGTTCCGACACAGCCCACCAGCGACCCTGGGCAAATGTGAACCGCCGACCCGACAGGTCGCTGGACCCGAGCCAGGGGGTGACCCAAGCGTTACCTCCCGTTGAAGTTTGCAAACAGATCACAGATAAGGGCATTCTGTTGAAGCCTCGGCAATTGAAAGATAGAATAGGTTGGAACAACAGCTTGTACTGTGACTATCACAAAGGTTTTGGCCACAAAATCCAAGATTGCTTTGAACTGAAAGATGCTCTAGAGCAAGCCATTCGCGAAGGTAAGCTGACCAAGTTCTCCCAGTTCATAAGGGAGCCCAGAAGAAAGGAGTGCGAGCATTCCAAAAAGGATCAGAGCTGGGCTATAAAGCCAAGACAGGGACCCACGGAGGATGCCGACAACACCCTTACTGTAGTTAACGTTGTGGTTGGGCGAGATGCATCCCCCAAGTGAAGGTCGGCAATAAAAAAGGATGCCAAAGTCCTGACCGTATCATCAGGGAACTACAGGACTTAGTCCAAGGAGCCCCCAAGGATATCCTTCGGCCCAGAAGACCAATGGTGTCACAACGTCCCGAAAAACCGTCCCATGGTGATCACGGCAAGAATCAGGATGGACCTAGTCAAGCAGATTCTCGTCGACACCGGCACTGACTCCAACATCATGTTCAGGAACGTGTTCGATGCCCTGGGACTCAGAAAAACCGATCTCAAGACCCATCAACATGGGGTCGTAGGCCTTGGCGACAACTACATAAAACCCGATGGGATAATTACCCTCCCGGTTTGTGTAGGTTCGGGCGAAGGAAAGAGGTCGGTAATGGCAGAGTTTGTTATTTTGAGGGACTCCATAGCCTACAATGTCATCCTGGAAAGGAAGACAATCAACGAATTCTCTGCCATGATATACACCAAGTTTTTTACTATGAAGTTCATTACAGATGACGAGGTAGTCAGTTCCATAATGGGAGATCTAGAAATGGCAGTTGCATGCGGCAACACCATTCTTTCCCTGAGGAAGAAATTGAAGGAGGCATCAGGAGTTTTTCTAGCCGATTTGGATGCCAGAGTAGACGACAAGCTGAGGCTAGAACCCCAAGGGGACTTGGAGAAGTTTCGAGTTGGGGACACTGAGGAAAAGTTCACCTTCGTGAACAGAAACGTCCCCCACAACCTAAAAGATCCCCTCATGGAGGCCATCAGCAAATGGCAACCTTTTCGCCTGGACTCCAACCAACATGCCAGGGGTAGATCCTGAGTTTATGTCTCACCGGCTCACAATAAAACCAGACGCTAAGCCTGTAGCACAGCGACGAAGGAAAATGTCGCAGGAAAGGGCTAACGAAGTAGCCAAACAGACGGCCAGCTTGCTAGAAGCAGGGTTCATCAGGGAACTCGAGTACTCGACGCGGTTGTCAAATGTAGCTCTCATTAAGAAATCTAACGGGAAACGGAGGATGTACGTCGACTACTCATACCTCAACAAAGTGTTTCCGAAGGATTTGTTTTCTCTTCTAAAAATTGACACCCCGGTACATGAAGCTACAGGATACAGGTTCTTGAGTTTCATGGACACATACTCTGGGTATAATCAAATACCGGTGCACCGATCTGATGAGGAGAAAATGGCGTTTATAATGCCATATGGTACTTACTATTACAGAGTGATGACATTCGGACTGAAGAATGCCGGAATGACCTACCAGAGGCTGATGAACAAGGTTTTTAGCAATCTTATTTGAAGGTCGGTTGAGGTTTACGTCGATGACATTTTGGGGAAAACTAGCGAGCCAAGCGACCTAGTCGGCGACCTAGAGGTGGTGCGCGAATTTGTGACTCACACAACTAAACCGGCAAGTGCACCGGGTCGTCTAAGTAATACCTCAGGTGAGTGAGGCTCGAATTCCATGAGGATTGCCGGATTGAGCAAGCTGTGATTATCCTGCAGATCCTAGTCAGGAAAATGGAAAGATAGTTGTTGTTTGTTGTAGGCGCATAAACAAGAAATAATAATAAAATGTAGAAACAGTAGTGAGAAATCAGTTAAGGTCTCTGAGATACTTATTCGTTTGGATTAACACATCATACTAGCTACTCCAACAATGAGTGATTCATTCAATGGCAAGGCTGTAAGTGATTAAACCATGGGTCGTGGTCGTTAATCTCCTCTGATCCAAACCAAAGGCCCGCTTAGGCTAGATCAATCTGGAAGGGGTGAAGCTCACGCAATTCAATCTCTGATGATCTTACTCAAAATGCAACAGACAAGGTCGGATCTTCCGAATCGAAGAATGACACTCTATGATTCGAGCCCTTAGAGCCACAGGAAACTCAATTATCTCTGACTAATGAGATTTCATGTCATATATCCCAATTAGCCCAAGTAACTTGTTGGAACCCGTGATGTACTCTCAAACTATAGCTCAATACTATCCGGGTCAGGACTCGTAAAGAACTCGTGTAGAATAAGGGGTCACACTTTCGTTCCACCCTAAATTCATGAAGATGAAGAATAGAAATACATCATACAATAGAATCAAACATATATTGAAGTAGAGAAGTAATTGTATTAATACATAGGAATCAGTAGAGCTCCTAACCTTAACCTAGGAGGTTTAGTTGCTCATACTTTACAGAAAAAATAGAAAAGTGTCTGTGCTTCTCCCCTCCTTGGAGGGATAATCCTCAGGAGGAAGGAAGTCCTTTATTTATAATAAAAATCCTAAGACTAAACCTAAAAGATATTATTTTTTAATTAAAAATAACAAAAAAGAAATAAAATAAGCTAATAAGTGCTAAAATCTACTTTGGGGCCCACTTGGTGAGTGTTTGGGTTGAGCTTGGCGTCCAACTTGGTTGAGTGGGCGTTCATCAATCCACGCTGCTTCCTTACTCCCTTGGTTGCGTTGAAAGCCAGTTTGAGCGTTCAACTTGGTTGGTTGGTCCTGTTTGAGTGTTGAACACCAGAAAGGGGGTAGTTTCGGCGTTCAACACCCGTTTTGGCAGTCCAATCCAAAGAAAAATATAGACCATTATATATTGCTGGTAAGCCCTAGAAGTTATCTTTTCAACGTCATTGAGGACGCATCAATTGGATTCTTGTAGCTCCAGAAATTCTCGTTGAATGCATGGAGGTCAAGATTTGGCAGCATCTGCTATTCTTTCTTCGCCTCTAAATCAGACTTTGTCAAAACTTGCCAATTTTACCCAAAAATTACCTAAAATCAAAAGAAAAATACAAAAGCTCAAAGTAGTATCCAAAATATGAATTTTGCACTAAATCCTATTAAAACATAATAAAACTTAACAAAGTATACTACAAACACTAAAAAAGCAGAACCAAAAAGCGTATAAAATATCCACTCATCAAGAGGCCGTCTTCAAGTCACTTCGTAAGCACAACATGAAGCTTAACCCCATCAAATGTGCTTTTGCCATAGAGGTTGAAAGGTTTTTCAGTTTCATGATAACTGTAACGGCTCTCAATTTTAAAAATATAAATATAAATAAGTTATCATTTATTTTATAAATTAGAGTTCTTTATTTTTAAAAATTATTTTATTAAAAATAACTAAATTAATTTATAATTATTTAAATTAAATTAAATTCATATTCTTATATATTTTTGTTATAATAAAATATTTTACATAACTAAAATTATAATTTTAATAAATTATAAATAATGAAAATTTTATATATATATATATATTTTAATTTGAATAATTAATATTTTTAATTTAAAAAAAAGGAAAAGGAAAAGTAAGTGGCCGATGGGCATTATTATACATATATGCCATTATATATATTCATTATATATATACATATTAAAGAAGGAAAGAAAGCAAGCCGTATATATATATATATATATATATATATATACATATATATATATATATATATATATATATATATATATGACACCTGAACCCCCTTATGTGTAACCTTTTTCGTAAATCATGATTATTAGCACCTAATTAGCATTGCATGCTTCATTCTTCGGTGGTAAAAGAGAGATAGAACCGAGAGAGAAAAGAAAGACACCGTGAACTTTTCAAAACCTTTCGGTTTCAATTTTTTAAGAATCGTAATTCCAATAAAAAATTTAATTTAGTAAAAATATTTGTATTTTTTTTATACATTAGTAATATTTTTGATTAGTAGAAGTTAACAGTGATGTAATTCTTTTATTCTTTGAGTTTGGTTAACTAAAATTTTAGGAGACACATATAATTTTTGACATTTTTTTTTGATAGCTCGATCAAAAAGTTTTTTCGTAACCTCGAGTATTTTAATTTCGTACGGTGACAGAGTTTCAGTAAATTCTCACCAATTAAATTTATATTGGATAAATGAATGGTTGTTGTGATTGATTATTGATGGAGTTCGATTGACTTTATATTGAATTTTGTTGATATATTGTTATATGTGATTAAGCTGGTGATTTGGTCATGTTTGTGCTGATCAAACTGTGATAATGAGGCTGGTTTGAGGCTATCATTGTGTTAGTTTTTGAATAAAGTGGGTGAGGTTTAATGGTCGATGAATTAAATTAAAAGTTGTAAAAAATTGGTAACCGTCAAACTAAAAAAAAAATAGACTAAGATTTAAATTTATATTTTAAAAAGAAAATAAGGAGAATTTCGATTCTTGGTGAAAAGAAGATTCTTGGTGAAAAGAAGAATCAGCCAAAAATTATTTTTGAGGAAATATACTTATATTTTCATGAAAAGGTTGAGTTTAATATTATAATTAGATAAGTTTTTTGGATATTTTGGGTAATAAATAAAGTCCAGGGATAAAAATGGATATTTTATAAAAATTCAGGGTTACTTTTATAAATATTGAGATAAGTGAGATTTCAAACATAATTTTGTAAAGATGTTGAGTTAAAAATAAAATATTTAAGAGTTTGAAGTTTAAAACATTAATAGCAAGTAAGAGTTTAAAAATAAAAGTTTTACGAATGTAAGTTTTTAAGAATAGATATAAATACTGTTTATTTACCCATTTAAAATATCTTATTTTATTGTTATTATTATTCTATTAAGAATATTATATAGTAAAGATATTATTAATATTATTATAAGTCAGGGGAGAGCAAACACAGTGATCTTAAAAGCTTTAAAGAACGCAGGCTTAATTAAAGTACTTTATAATTCTTTTTCATAAGACACTTAGGAAAATGCGAGGGAAGATTGTGAAGTTAGGTTATGATAAGGAATTAAAAGATTGAAGAAAAGAAGAGAGGAAGAAAAGAAGTAAGAAAAATAAAAGAGAAAGATGAGAAATAGAAAAAAAAAGAAAAAGCATAGAAAGAGAAGGATATATTAAGTAAAGAAAACCTCTGCCACAAGAGAGCAGAGAGTAAGAATAAAAGAAATGAAAAAAAGAACAAACTGAAATGATTGTGTACCTACTGAAAATGAGCAGAGATATGGTGGTGAGTCCATCGAGATTTGATTTCCAGAGATACATCGGCTAATTCAGGGGATGGTCGCACTTGTAAGACAGAGGTTGCTTATAGAAGTTATCGATACATACATTGACCAGAGAGAGCCTCACCTGTAAGACAGAGGTTGCTTACAGAGGTTGACCAAACTCAGATAGAGGTTACTGAGTTACGTCAGGAGTGGGTCGAAATCGACAGATGAGCTCATTACCTGCACTAGCGATAGACATGCATCATATTTGTTTGCGCATACTTGTTTGTGATTGTGTTTTCTATGATTATGTGTGCTTGTGCTTGAATTCTGTGTTCTTTAATTGTTGAATTAGATGGTACCTTATTCACTGTTATTGCTGACCAAGTATATATAGAATGAACTTAACTCCTGACCCCGGCGCTACTAAGAACTCCCCAGTTCTTACTCCCTATCTCCACCCCTTTTCAGCTATAGGTGCAAAGGCTTATTGCGAAGTGCAGGAGTACAGAGGAATATGTTTACGAGTTGGGTTGTTAGAGTTTATTTTTCCCTCGCCTTGTTAGTTAGAGTTTTATTCAGAAGGGTGGGTTTTGTAATTGCTTTTGTATATAACACTACAACGTATTATTAATCTTAAGTATGTGAATATGTATTATTTGTACTTGTTGGAAAAATTATAGTTTTAGTAAAACCATTGATAGATTTACACGTAAAGGCTCAATATTAAATAGATAATAAAAGGAATTAGGTTAGTAACGCCTTACTTTTGGTAGGATCATGAGGTGCTAAAGGTTAAGGTATTACATTATGGTATCAGAGCAGTTTATTCTTGTTAGAGCCTTAGGAATGGACTGACTATGCTTTACTGCATACATTGAGTGTCTGTCTTGCAATAGGACTTGTCCTAATGACAAAAGTTTGAGTTTTATATGCATGACTATCTATTGATTAATGTTGTTAGTCGACCGTTGCATTTCTCATGGTATTAGGTCTGGCCAACTTAATACTGATGACATGTGTATACGAAAACACTAATGGATTGTCATAGACGAAATAGAATTAATAGGTGATGCAAATTATGGGTTTTGGGAATGTTAGAAGTTGCATCTCAGGGTTGCTCGGTCACGTATCTTGTTCTTCCATAGTTTATCTTGAAGTTTTGTTTGGGGTTTCTTTCTTGAAAAGTGAACTAATTATTTCCCAATCTTGTTCCTTGTTCATATGCTATTTTTATTTGATCTTAACTGTATACATTTACTTGAACTCCCTGAGATATCTGCTTTTCTTAAGATGCACTTTAGTTCTTTTGCTTCATGTCTTGCATCTTATGTATATCTCATTTCGATTAAATTTGATTCTTTTAAAGTTCTTGTCTCGAACCTTACATTCTGAATATTCCCTGGCTGATAGTGTTCTTAAACATTCTCTTGAATTCCTATGAACCCCATCCATAAATTTTGTTCTTCTCTTCCCAAGTTTGATATCCTTTTAGGTAACTCAAACTTGTTTTAGAGTAACGTGTGATACCTTGGATATCTGTCTTATGCTATTTAAACTCTTTTTCTTGGCTCATGTATTCTCTGATGTAACTTTGGACTTGTTGATGCATTAAAGAGAAATGTAGAAATCTTTGTGAACATTGTCCTTGTTGCTTGTCCCTTTTCTGAGGTCTTGTATCCTTTTGAGTGACTTGAGACTTGTTTTGGTGACATGTGCGATCGTTAGATATAGTAAAAGATATGTTAGTTCTTTAGGATACGTTGTGCGAACGCAGAAGGTGAAATTTGTAAGTGTGCAATGTCACAGAATGTTGAGGAACTTGATTTTTGCAAAGGAGTTTTGTTGATGTTAGACTTCTGCCTGTTAGTGGGTTGCGGAATGTTTGATGAGAATTTGCGGAGAATCTGTTTAATATGGTATGGTTGGGAAGGACAAAGTTACGTTATGTTGAAGTTTAGACAGCTGAAGCTCTAAAGTTGGTATGAGTTCAGTGTGTAAACGATATACCCATCGTTCTAATACCAGCCTATCTTGTATCTTCCGCTTTGCGCTAGACTTTTTTCATATATATATATATATATATATATATATATATATATATATATATATATATGTTGAGACCTTAAAGCTTCTTCTTAATATGTTACGTCTTATATATGCCAAAATATTTTTTTCTTTTTTTTCCTAATGTGTTCAAAAGTAAAGTTAGTTTGAACTTTTTCTATCTTGTATCAATTTTTAAGGGTGAAAATTTTGTAAGGTGAGTAGAATGTAACGACCCTTAATTTTAAAAATATAAATATAAATAAGTTATTATTTATTTTATAAATTAGAGTTCTTTATTTTTAAAAATTATTTTATTAAAAATAACTAAATTAATTTATAATGATTTGAATGGAATTAAATTTATATTTTTATATATTTTTGTTATGATAAAATATTTTACATCATTAAAACTATAATTTTAGTAATTTATAAATAATAAAAATTATATTTATATAAATATTTTTAATTTAAAAAAAAGAAAAGGAAAAGAAAGTAGTTGAAGGCCATTATTATATATATATGCCATTATATATATACATATTAAAGAAGGAAAGAAAGCAAACCAAATGTGGCATTTCAATTGATTTGAGTTGATATTTTTTTATTGAAATTTGTTTGAATTATACATTGTGAAATATGATTTTTGAGTTAAGAATATACAATCTTGTGAGTTGTGAGTCTTAATGTGTGGTTGTATCATATAACTACTATATTCATTTTCGTATATTATTCACTTTCTATGATTGTAATATTAGATTTATTTGATTTTTTATATCCATTATTTGATGTATAAATACATTATGTGATTGAGGCCTTCGTTTCAATTAGGTCACTTACCCAAATAGCCTACCATTTTATCTACCTTTGTTAGCCCACTTTGAGCCTTTTTATTTCTCTTTTGTTTTTAATTTTAGCACATTACTAATCTTAAGCAAAAAATAATAAACATCCCTAATTTAAATCTTTGATTAGATTAGGATAGAGAGTATGTGTGTCATTTAAGTGTGGAGAAAGTTGAAAAACATTGGTGGATAAAAGTGTGTGTTGTATCTTTACTTAAAATCTTGGGAATTGGATAATACTTATGCATTAATTGTGTAAACCATATGCATTGACACTTGTACATATGTTCACTTTTGAAAAAAAAGGAGAAAAGAAAAAAAGAAAAAAAATAAAAAGGGGACAAAATGTCCCAAAGTAGAATAATAATAACAAGGCATATGTGTTGTAATTGAAAAGAATGCATGAGTATATGAAAAAAGTGAGATTATGGATAGCTAGGTGTTGTATTATAACTGTAGAGGTTGTTATATATGTTTGGTGAGAGCTTAAGTTGATCAAAAGTTCAAATTCTAGCTCACTTAGACATATATATACTTATCTTGACCATAACTCCATAATAAACTTGTGAAAATTTCTCATGATACAATTAAAAAGTGAGCTATGGAGAAAATTTAATGCATAACTCCATTATATACTTATCTTGACCATAACTCCATTATTAAACAAGTCTTAGAAAGCATGATTAGAGGAAAATTGAGTGAATCAACACTATACACTTAAGCGACTAGAGCGTATACACGTCTAGTGAAGGGTTCGATTGCCCAATTCCATGTTTCCACCTGTGATTATCTCTTATCGTGAAAGTTTGTAAATTCTTTTATATGACTCAATTCAATTGTGAATTTGACTTGGTTGCTATTGATTTAGCCTTTTGCTTATCTATGCTTTCTTGGAAATTAATTTACTCTAACTATGTAGGTATATGTAGACAATTAGATAATGTTAGGTAGAGTAGTTGCATGCATTTAGATAGATTGCATATAGATAGTTTACATTGAATAAAACTTGATACCCCTTTATTGTCTTTCCTAATGTTTAGCATGAGGACAAGCTATTATTTAAGTGTGGGGAGATTGATATACCACAATTTTATGGTTTATTTTAGATTAAATTTGGTGGATTTCATCAACTTATCCTACATTTATTCACCGAAATAGCATAGTTTCATGATTTCTTCCTAAATTGTGCTTAAGAACAAAAACATGCTTTTTAAGCCCTTAAATTGCTAAATTTAATTCACTTTAATCCCATTCGATGCCTTGATGTGTTTGTTGAGTGATTTTAGGTTTAGAAGGCTTGTATGGATTGAAGAAGTGAGAAAAAAGTATGCAAAGTGGAGAATTCATGAAGAAATGAAGTTTGGAACAATTTAGGGTCATGTGTACGAATGAATATCAAGTTGTGTGTATGTATTCCTTGTGCGTACGCAGGTTTTGGAAATTTGCGAATTCATGCATATGCATGCCTTGTGCATACGCACGACTGCCAGCACGTGATTTCACTTAAGTGAACACGTAGGTCGTGATTTCAGACCTTCCCAAGCCCAATCCAACTTATTTTTGAAGTATTTCAAGCCAAATTCAAGGAGGATCAAAGGGAGAGCAATTAGAGTAGCTTAGGAACATGTTTTAGGGTAGTTTTCTAGAGAGAGAAGATCTCTCTTCTCTCTAGAATTTAAGGTTCTTAGCTTAAATTTTCTCTTTAATTTCATATTTTGATTTTTTTTAATTTAGTTTCAATTACAATTTCTTGCTCTAGCACTTTAATTCTCTTATTGTTATTTGTTAATTTCTTTAGTTTGTTTCTTTTAGTGTCATGAATTCTTGTTAATTTTGATTTCCATTTAATGTAATTTAATATTTTTGTATTTATTGTTGCTTAATTGAGTTGTTATTATTGTTTTCTTGCAATTGGTAGTCATAGATCTTATTATTCATGTAATTTATCATGTTTTTCCTTTTGTGCATACCAAGTATTTGATAAAATGCTTCTTTTAGTTTTAGTGTATTTTTCACACTCTTGGCTTGGGATTGAGGACTTAGGTGATCTTGAGTCATTGATGTTCAATATTGATTGGTAATTTGGGGTTATTAATTGATTTGGTTGGGATTTGTGGATTGAAATCAATTATGCCTATTTGACCTATCATCGATGTTAGGGTTGATTAAGTAGGATTAACTCTTTATAATTTTCCATGTTTGTGGTCAATGACAAGGATAGATAACCTTGACTCTTAACCCTTGCCAAGAATCTTTTGCCATTTAAATTTCCTTTCCCTTGATATGCTTCTTTACTTTCTTGTCATTTAAATTCTTGTTTATTGTTATCAACCCTCGTTTTCCATAGCCAATGATATGTGCACCCTCGCTGCAATTCCTTTGAGATACGATCTTTAATACTTTTGATTTTTATTGGTTTGAATTGTGACAAACAAATTAAACTTTGATTGTGAGAGTTTATTGTTGATCTAGACTATGCTTGCAACGAGATTCTTTTATGAAATTCTAGACCGGAATTAATTCTCGCACCAACCCTAGTGATGTGTGGAAAACGATCCAACACAAAACTCACTGGCAAGTGTACCGGGTCGCATCAAGTAATAAAACTCACGGGAGTGAGGTCGATCCCACTGGGATTGAAGGATTGAGCAATTTTAGTTTAATGGTTGATTTAGTCAAGCGAATCAAAGATTGATTTGAGTGATTTTGTATCCGACAGTAAGTAAATAGCAGGAAATGTAAAGGGAGAGGGATGAATTGCAGAAATTAAAGAGAATTGAAAGTAAATGTGCTGAATCTTAAAGGACAAGAAATTAAATGACTGAAACTTAAAGTGCAAGAAATGTAAATTGCAGTAACTTAAAGTGCAAGAAACATAAATTTCTTGAATTGAAAAGGGATTTGAGGACTGGGAATTCAGAATTTAAGCAAGGAAAATTAAATTGCAGCAATTAACAAAGCAAGAGATGAACTGAAATTAACTAGAACTCAAATAGAAAGTGAAAATGTGATTGCAGCAGTAGTTTAGCAGAAGAACCAAAAAGTAAATTAGATCTCAGGACTCCAGAGACTAGATAGCAGAGTCTAGATCTCAATTGCCTTCCTAGATCCAAGTTCACAAAGCAATTAAAGAGAAATTGAAGATTGAAGCAGTAAAGGAAATGAAATTTAACTCAATCATGCAGAAGGAAAATCAAAAAGATCTTAAATGGAGATTGAGACAAAAGTTCCTCAATTCTTCACACTCAAGACTAAAAAAAAACCCAGTAAAGAAAACAAAAAGATTAGAGGAAGAAGAAGTGAATTCTCCCCTCTAATTCTCAAGCTATTGCAGAAAACAGAAAAATGGAAAGTGAGCTCTCAAGTTGACTAAGGATGAAATTTTTAAAATGAAAGACCACTTTTCTAATTCTAACTAACACCTATTTATACACTTTCTATTTTGGATCTAAGAATTTTGAGTGGGCTTGAAAGATGGGTGAAGAATTGAATTAAATTGGATTGTTGAGTGAAATTTAGCCCATCTTACTCCCAGGAGGTTGCTCTGCTCTTGTGGAGAGCAGAGCAAGGAAGCCTTGCATGGGGATCCAATTAGCGTGCCAAGTGTGGGAGAGGCATCAGGATGCTGCCCTGCCCTTGTGGAGAGCGGGACAGTGGTGTCATGGTGCGTGCCTTGCCTCCCTTCCCGCGTCAATCATGCGCGCCTTGGCCGTGTCAAGCGTGCCTCATTTGCGTGCCAAGGAATGCTGCTCTGCCCTCCTTGTGGGCAACGCTTTCCTTGTTCTTGGGTGAGGTCCTAAGTTCAAAACTTGGTGGGGGAAGCAAGCTTCCTTTTTCCTTGGTTTTCTTGGCACTAAAATAGCGCCTAGTGCTTGGCTTCCTAGAGGTCTTGTGTTCGATCCTTGGAGGTACCCTTTTAGCTAAGTGTGGCTCATTTTCCTTTGTGAGTGGCGCTACTTCCTTCCCTTCATGTGCTTGGGTTCGAAACCCATGGGTGGCACTTGGAGTTGATTTTTCTTGAATTTTTCCATGAGGAGCCCAAAATTGCTCTTGAGGAGGGCAGGGCAGAATTTTTCCTTTCCTTGTTTCTTGGCCTAGAATTGTGCTCCGCTCTCAAGGAAGGCAGGGCAGTGAAGCCTTGCATGCTTAGTTCATTGTTGTGCTCCCTTGGAGAGCAGTGTGCTCTTGTGGAGAGCAGTGTGGCTTCCTTCCTTCCATGCGCCACACTTCTTCTTCTTTTGCCACACTATTTTTTTCCTTTGGCCACACTTCTTAATCCACGCTTCCTTCTTTTATTCTTTTCTTCACCTACAATTAATCAAAACAACCAATTAAAGTATCACTAAATTCACAAGGTTTATAAATCAATTAAAAATCAATCAAATTTAGCTTAAACCTCATGAATTAGTATCAATTAATGGGTGGTTGTTTGATTCAAATAAAACATGCAATTCCACTCTAAATTGCTTACTTATAGTGTAAGAAAGTGCATAAAAACTAGTGAAACAAGTGAAATTAGCTTGAAAAATAGGCATATAATGACTTGTCAACACCTAGACGACCTAAACTTTGCAGATCGTGACTATTGGCTATTATACATATGTTTATAGATATATTCTATCTTTACTCTATTCTTCCTTTAAGTTTTATTTTTATTCCGCTTTTCCGAATGCGATACTTTTTGTTACGTGTGTGTTTCTGATCGCGATTTTCTTTTACTCCCTTTTCAGGCTTCTCGTTTAATAAATTATTCTAATTATATATGTACTATAACTCCACCTTGAGTCATACCACTTTATTATCATTGACTTATGACTCGAGCATAAGAATTTGAGTAGTAGGGTGTTACACTTTGTAGCTTATCAAGAGGCTTTTGAAGAAGGATCTTGTTTTGCCTAATTTCATCAAGTTTCCTTTCAAGCTCTTGTTCCCTAGTGATTAATTTGATTCATCTCAACAAGAGCATCAGCCATATGACCTTCATATTTAAAAGCTTTCTTTTTTCTATCCTCCAAAGAGACTTCTACTTGAACACTTTGATTTTTGACCTCTTTTATCTTTTTTTTGATAAATTCAAGATCATCTTGACATGAAAAAAGTTTTTTCGTATGGTTGACAAAAGAGGAAAGTGGCTTCACATGATCAGTAGGATCTTCAAGGAAAATGTTCGAGCTCGAAATATGGTTCAGTGTGGCATAACAATCATCTTGTGAAAACCATGCTTCGATATGACTCGCATGAAAAAGTTTCAATTTTTGGAGAAGCTAAAAAATATCAGAGTCAATGGGAATTTTTGTTTGACTTTGATCATGAGCACTTTCAAGAGGATTAATTTGTGGAGTTGGATCTAAGTGAATCAATTTATTTTTAGAACTTAACTTCTTGGCTTCCTTGTCTTTACAAATCCTCGAGATAACTCCAAGAAGTTCACTTAAATTGTTATCACCTTGACTGAGATCGATGATTTCTTCTTTTTAATTATTGATCTCAGTTTGTCCAGTTTGAAGCAAATGAGAAATCGGATCTTGTGCAAAGGGAGTATGTTCAACTTGATCAAAAGGGTTGTTCATAATTACATCATGTGAAGTTAATGGAACTTCGATGACAATTTCAATTTGTTCTTTATTTGTCTCAATGTTGGTTATCCTTGGCTCAGTATTGATTGGTGGACCGATTCGACTGGCCGGTCTGGTCTGATTTTCAGAACATACTGTTTGTTGCCACTTTATTTGGCTAATCAAGTTTAGTTTAAAGTATGAAATCCCAAAAGATTCTACACGGTGATTTCTTAACCAATAAAATAAAACTAATATTCAAACTTTACACACAGTTACTTTCAAGTTTCAAGTTGACATAATAGTGATTAATCACATATCATTTCAGTGTTTTTCTGTATTCGATGGTATTAAAATATTAATATAGACGGAAATGATAATTACCTAGTTTTTGATAGCTAAAATAGAAACAGTAAAACATAGTTACTAAAGTATCATTAAGACGGTAATTATTAGAGTTCATTTCAATACACAATTTGTTATATTTTGTGATTAAATTACAAGTATTCCTTTAGGAGGCATTTGTTTTGTTTTTTGGTTTATAAGTAATTCATAGAAACTCAACCTGAGAAAGCAGGGACAATCCATTACACAATACTTGCAATAACCAAAACATCAACTAACACATATCAAGAACTTGCCATAACCTGCGAGTTTATTTCAATACCCATTTTTTTGTTTTACTATGATGTTGTTATCCATGATTTCTAATTTTTAACACAAAAATTAACATGCTTTAACAAAGATTAACAAAATTTTCAACTCAATTTTAACATACTCAGCATAATGATTAACAACAGAAAAAAACACTGAAATGAGGCAATGAGCACAAAATTTATCATCAATAAATTTTAAAAAGAAATTTAACAACAGAAAAGAAAAGCAAGAACAAGGTAGTAACAATTTATCAGCATCAATTTATCATCGATGCAATAGAGTTAACCAACCTAGAACAAGCTAGTAAGCCAGTAACAGAGTTAAAATTTATCAAGAAGCAATGAGCAAAGTCAATCAACCCATAAAAAGCTTCGGGTACTGACTGAGCATTGGAGGCATTACCTTCGGCAAGGGCGGTGACCAGAGATTTGCGGGAGAGCGACGAACGACAGGAAGCTAGCAACGAACGACGGGGAGCTGGCCACGGACGTTGGCGAGCTGGCGATGAACATGACGGAGGGAAGATGGCGGAGCAGAACCTGGAGACGCTGGCGTTGGGCGAATAGGAGGGCCTTCGAGCACGACAAACCCGGAGGAACGGCGAACGACCACGATGAACCAGGCGGCGACGAAGAGACCAACGATGGCGCGATGAAGGCTAGGGTTTTGAAGGAAGAATGGGAAGATCTTTGACACAGCCTCTGCCGCTCTGCAGTGAACTTCAAAGGGGAGAGAGACTGATTTAGCGATTTCTCAATTCAGAAACCCTTTCTTCTTTTTTGGTTTTTTTAATATCAAATGGTGCCGTTTAAAGTAAACTAGCCGGATTCTGATTTTGGTTCGACCGGCTGGTTTTCGGCCATTCAACAATTTTGAAAGGGTTTCTCCACGGATAGTTTTTCCTATTGGACCAAACCAGTAATTCCACCAGTTCCTAGTTAGATTGGTTCAACCGATCAGTTTGGCCCGATTTTTAGAACCATGACAATCCTTGATGAAAATATGCACTACAAACATCCGTGTAATATGATAAAAATTCAAGTGCAGTTAACTTCAACTATTAATTTTACATGAAGTTAATAGCATCGAAGTTTTTACCATGTAACATTTTTTGTAGGTGCAATCTATTACCATGCAGGTGTAATAACCTGCACCATGCACGTGATAAAATTGAAATTATAATTTTAAGTTGTTTTGTTAAAATTAATTTGAATTATAATAATTTAATTAATAAAAAAGTAACATGTTATGCATTGTTCATTTTTTCTTAATCTGGTGTTAAGTGTATCAACTCTAATGTATTTATTAATCGTTTTTATTAATCTATTTTAATAGCGAGCACATGACAGCGCGATGGGTTTGTTCTTTATGTTGTTGAATGGCCACTAGGTTTGTTCACTTATTTGGGTTTAGGATTGTTTGTGGGCATGGTTGTAATAGGTAGAAGTTAGACCTGAATTATGATGAGTTTCATGATCCTGGTCAGAGGAAGAAGAGAATTGTTAGGTAAATTTATGAAAGTAGGTGAGGTAGTTAAATGGGTGGGTTAGGAAGTTTTTTGCTGTGATTGTGATTAGAGCTGAGTTAAATGGGTTGTGCCTGTGTTTGTGTTTCTAATATCTATTTAGTTTAATTTTTATTTTATCATACGTTGAAGTTAATTTTAAAATATTTATTTAATACACCATGTGCTAATACTAAGAGTATTTTTTTAAAAAAAGATATATACGTAAAAATAGATATAATATTAGTACAGATATAACGTAAAAATATATTTTCCTACTGGACCAAACCAGTAATTCCACCAGTTCCTTGTTAGATCGGTTCAACCAGTCATTTTGGTCCGATTTTCAGAACCATGACAATTCTTGATGAAAATGTGCACTACAAACAACCGTGTAACATGATAGAAACTCAAGTGCAGTTAACTTCAACTATTAATTTTACATGAAGTTAATAGCACCGAAGTTTTTACCATGTAACAATTTTTCGTAGGTGCAATCTATTACCATATACAAAATAATCATTGTTGAAAATCAAAGGAACCTTTGGTCCAGAAACACAATTAATAAAGTATTTGCATAGGATATGTGTAAAAGAATATTAGTAGGTCTCAAAGTATTGCATAGGATATGTCAGGTAAGGGCATTTCACTGTTCTCCCCATTGAAATAGATCCTCTTAAAAAAAGGTCCATCTATTACTCAATGTAAAAGATTTTGGATCTTTTTCCAATAGTATTTCTGTTGACACAAAACCTTGTTGATCCTTATCTGAATGTACTAGTTCGGTGTTGTAATAATCGATCCCCTAAAACAGAAAAACTCCATCTTCATGCATGAATCACACAAATTACTCTTGGAATCTTCCTTCCCCATTGGATACTGATGAGCGGATAATTTATACGCTTTTTGGCATTGTTTTTAGTATGTTTTTAGTATGATCTAGTTAGTTTTTAGTATATTTTTATTAGTTTTTAGTTAAAATTCACTTTTTTGGACTTTACTATGAGTTTGTGTGTTTTTCTGTGATTTCAGGTATTTTCTGGCTGAAATTGAGGGACCTGAGCAAAAATCTGATTCAGAGACTAAAAAGAACTGCAGATGCTGTTGGATTCTGACCTCCCTGCACTCGAAGTGGATTTTCTGGAGCTACAGAAGCCCAATTGGCGCGCTCTCAACGGCGTTGGAAAGTAGACATCCTGGGATTTCCAGAAATATATGATAGTCCATACTTTGCCCAAGATTTAATGGCCCAAACCGGCATTCAAAGTCACCTTCAGAATTTCCAGCGTTAAACGCCGGAACTGGCACCAAAATGGGAGTTAAACACCCAAACTGGCACAAAAGCTGGCGTTTAACTCCAAGAGGAGTCTCTACACGAAAATGCTTCATTGCTCAGCCCAAGCACACACCAAGTGGGCCCGGAAGTGGATTTTTATGTCATTTACTCATCTCTGTAAACCCTAGGCTACTAGTTCTCTATAAGTAGGACCTTTTACTATTGTATTTAGATATCGGGGTAGCTATCTTCGGACATCTAGTTCTTAGATCATTGGGAGGCTGGCCTCACGGCCATGCCTAGACCTTGTTCTTATGTATTTTCAACGGTGGAGTTTCTACACACCATAGATTAAGGTGTGGAGCTCTGCTGTACCTCGAGTATTAATGCAATTACTATTGTTCTTCTATTCAATTCCGCTTGTTCTTGTTCTAAGATATCACTTGTTCTTCAACTTGATGAATGTGATGATCCGTGACACTCATCATCATTCTCACCTATGAACGCGTACCTGACAACCACCTCCGTTCTACCTTAGATTGGGTGGATATCTCTTGGATTCTTTAACCGGAATCTTCGTGGTATAAGCTAGAACTGATGGCGGCACTCAAGAGAATCCGGAAGGTCTAACCTTGTCTGTGGTATTCTGAGTAGGATTCAATGGTTGAATGACTGTGACGTGCTTCAAACTCCTGAGGGCGGGGCGTTAGTGACAGACGCAAAAGAATCACTGGATTCTATTCCGGCCTGATTGAGAACCGACAGATGGATAGCTGTGCCGTGACAGTGTGCGTTGAACATTTCCACTGAGAGGATGGGAGGTAGCCACTGACAACGGTGAAACCCTTGCATACAGCTTGCCATGGAAAGGAGTAAGAAGGATTGGATGAAGACAGTAGGAAAGCAGAGAGACGGAAGGGACACAGCATCTTCATGCGCTTATCTGAAATTCCCACCAATGAATTACATAAGTATCTTTATCTTTATCTTTATGTTTTATTCGTATATCACCATATCCATTTGAGTTTGCCTGACTAAGATTTACAAGATGACCATAGCTTGCTTCATACCAACAATCTCCGTGGGATCGACCCTTACTCGCGTAAGGTTTATTACTTGGACGACCCAGTGTACTTGCTGGTTAGTTGTGCGAAGTTGTGTTTATGCCATGGTATTGAACACCAAGTTTTTGGGGTTCATTACTGGGGATTATGAGAGTTGTGAAAAGTATTGTTCACAATTTCGCGCACCAGATACCCTTTAAAATTATTAACAAAACATCTAGATTAGTGTTTATCTTGGTTGGATTCCTCTATTGACATTGCAACTCCTTCCTTTCATTGCCATAGCTTCATGGAGAAGCCGCCATTGAATTCCACAACCCTCACTCTTATCTTCTAATGGATAATTCTTCGCAGAACAATAAAGAGTATGTAATTGAAGACCCATAAAAAAAAGAAGAAGAAGGAGGAGAAGATTTCTCCATCATCATCGCCATTTTTAAGATCTCAACTTGCTTATAATTTTGTGCTTTTTGCGTTTTTTACAGTTTAAATCAGATTTCTAAAAATTGAGTTTTTGACACTCTTTTTGCTGAAATAAATTCTTTTATGATAGTTATGGGAGAAAATTAAATAGCGTTGTAAACTAGCTGAAAAGTTTTCAACTTTTGATTTGAAGCTAGTCTTTTAGATTAGCGTAACAATAGTACTATTGAATGACATCTTGTTTTTTTTTTAATTTTCATGTTACAAGTTTGTGAATTTTGTAGGCAAGTAAGAGAGAAGCAATTAAAGAAAGATAAACTTTTCCAGAAGCAGTCTCAGGTGACTACAGTTCACAGATTTTTTATGCTGTACAATAGTAATGCCTGATTTTGTTTAATATAATGTGAACCTGTTTGTATTCTATGTCAGTTTGAACATTTGACATTGCAAATTATGCTTGAATTTTTTACCTTTTTCTCCTTGTTGAATTCAGCAGCAATAAACTCAGCAATCATCCAATATCCCAAAAAATAGTGAAAAGAAAGCTACCAAACGCAGCACGGTGGATGATAATGTTTTTTATTTGAAATGATATATGTTGTTATGATCCTGCTTTAATTTTGAGAAGATACCCATTTTGGGTTACTTCTTAAACAAACACTTTTAAAAATCTCTAACTACAATTATAAGAGGAAGTACTCTAACTGGAATGTGCTTCTCCAACATCCTGCCTTCTCCCAGAATGCAACTTCTCATAGTTTCAACATTACTAAACCTTCTCTTGCCTTTCAAGGTAAATAATTAAACCATTATTGTGAAAATGGTAACGTATATATTTTGTCCATAAAATTTGTCAAAAATTTTAAAATTACTTTTAAGTTTTATTTTATTTCAATTTTGTCCCTAAAATTTTTTATTTGTATCAAATATACTCCTCATAGCTAAATTTTTAGAAAGTTTAGGATCATTCCAACAATAATAATTGACAATTATGTTTGATAATTATTCAATATTGATTTAATATAATTATTTATATTGATAAATTATTAAATAAAAATATAATTATTAATTACATAGAAATACAATTATTTAAGATAATTAATTATTATAATTATTAATAAATTCATTATAATTTAATTATTTAATATAATTATTTAATATAATTATTAATAAATTGTTAGTCACACATGTTTAACTTTGGTTGGTTTCTTTTGAAAAGGCTTAATTTCTCTGAGCAGGGTTTCATTTGCCTTAAAAAATGTGAAGGAACTCAACTTCACTTTCTTCCAATGCTAGGTCTCCACTTTTTGTTAGAAGAATAGTGAACAGGGCTTTATTTTATCACCATTGGACATGCTCTAAATGATTTCTTTTACTGTGATTGAAGTTGTCGTTGATTTTGTCATTGAATATGACGATTTTGAACTTTTTATTGAAATTGGTACTAATTATTTCTGAATGATGGATTTGAAAATGTTATTTTAAAATGCTGATTTGGGTTGAGGCTGAATAGAAGAGACCCGTGATGGGTGGCAAACTCCTGTTTTTAGAAGAGATTCTGCTGAAATTTTTGTGAAAATTTAAAGAGTTTTTGGAAGTTGGTTTAAATGAGAAATGAGTTTTATGATTTCAATTTGTGAAAAATGATTTATGATTTAACTTATCTAATTTTAAATAACGACTAAAAGAGATTTATTTAATTAGTTTAAGTTTTAAAAAAGCAAATTACTTTATCAAACCACGGGTTCGGTTTAGGAAGTGTGAGAAAAAATACTGTTAATAGAGTTAGGTGATGGACTTGAATGAAAAAGAGATACTTGTAGGAGGATGTAGTTAAGTTGATTTATAAGAATTCTTGTGATAATAGTTGCGGACTTTAGGAGTATTATATTGAAATTGAGGATCTAGAGAAGTTTGGCTTATCAATCTATAGAGTGACTAATTAGAGAAATGATTTAATGAGATTGAACAGCCTTGTAACGATCCAAGCCTCACCCAGTGAATGATAGAGGTGTGGAGTAGGGTTTTGGCGGAGTTGTTGATAAGTATCTTGAGAATTGTGACTGAAGTTGAGATAAGTAAATATTGAGATTGTAATGAATGAGTTGATGATAGTAATGATGAGAGTAATGATGAATTTGAGATTTAATGAGAAATGAATTGATGAATGATGATGACATTGAGAATAATGAATTAAAATTCTATTTGGTTTGTATAATTGAGACATTATTGACCCTCTGAATATATATATATATATATATATATATATATATATATATATATATATATATATATATATATATATATATATATATATATATATATATATATATATATATATATATATATATATATAATATGTATATTTAATGCTGTTTTAAAACCTCCATTTTAAAACAGCAATCTAGTGATTCGGAAGTTATTCAAAAGATTGACCAACTTTTGAACCGTTTTACTACTATCCCTGAAACTCCTACAAACTCTGGTGAATCTACTTCTCGTATTCAAACACGAGCATCTAAAGCTATTAATGCCCTTGGCCTTGAGTCCAATGAATCTTGCTCTGAGCAAAGTGATGATTCTGGTAAATCATCCCTCAAGATCAGCCCCATTTTGACCAACTCCCTAACCAAGTGGAAGGGTTTAACTAAACCCTCTATGTATGGTTATAACCGTGTATCCGCTCCAGATCTAGCTCTCGAAGAAAGAGAACTAGGTTTTGTTAGCTTCAATGCCAACAATGTCTATGAATGGAATATAGATGGCAAAACGGAATATAATATCATGAGTATGCTCCAGCACATGACAATGGTAGGCACAGCCTATCAAGCTGCCCATGACACCTCTGAAGAAGCTATAGCCAATGTTATTGTTTCTGGTTTTAGTGGCCAGCTGAAAGGATGGTGGGATAACTACCTTTCCGATAACCAAAAACACTCAATCTTTTCTGCCATAAAAGTCAACGACCAGAACGAACCCATCATAGGTGACGACGGGGAACCTATTCCCGATGCTGTCAATACCTTAATTTTTACCATAGCAAGCCACTTCATTGGTGATCCATCTCTTTGGAAAGATCGTTCTGCGGAACTGCTTTCCAATCTTAGATGCAAAACTTTGTCTGACTTTAGATGGTATAAAGATACCTTTCTTACTAGGGTGTATACCAGAGAAGACAGTCAGCAACCTTTCTAGAAAGAAAAATTCCTTGCTGGACTCCCCAAATCACTTGGAGATAAGGTAAGGGACAAAATTCGTAGCTTAACTCCAGACGGGATAATACCCTATGATGAGTTAAGTTATGGCCAACTCATTTCTTTTATCCAAAATGTTGCCCTAAAGATTTGTCAAGATGATAAAATCCAAAGGCAACTTGCCCGTGAGAAAACTCAAAATCGTATTGATTTGGGAACTTTCTGTGAACAATTTGGTCTTCCTGCTTGTCATCCAAGGAAATCTAAGAGACCTTCCAAACGAAAAGTTTTTAAACCTAACCCTGAAAAGAATTTCAGACGTTTCAAAAGGGATTTCCAAAAACCTAAAAATGAAATAGGTTTCCAAAAGAATTTCCAAAAGTATCCCCAGAAAAACCCCATTATTTGTTACACATGTAAAAAACCTGGACATGTTAGCAAATATTGTCGGTTAAAAGGAAAGATTAATAATCTGAACCTTGATCCTCAGATTGAGGACCAGATTAATAATCTTATGATTGAAAGTTCAGATGATAACTCTGGACCAGAATCTTCTGATAATAATATCAACAACATCCAAGTTGATGATGTTGAGTCATCCTCAGATTCAGATATCAAGCAAATTAATGTTTTATCCAAAGATCAAGATCTCTTATTTGATGCAATCGAGGCTATTGACAATCCAGAACAAAAGAAAGATTTCCTTTTAAAACTAAAAAGATCTTTGCAAAAGGAGAAAAAACCCAAAAGTTTGGTCCTTAATAACAAATATGACGTCAAACCTATTTTCAAAAAATTAGAAAAACAAGTTATTCGTCCCGTAACCATTCAGGACCTCCAAAGTGAGGTTAACAACCTTAAGAGAGAAATCCAAGAAATCAAAAGAAACCAAAACGATCATCATCTTATTCTCTCACAAATAGTACAAGAAGAAGAATCTGATGATGAGGATCTTGGTTCTCTTTTAAACCAAACTGAGTCCTCTAAGGAACAAGCAAACAAAATTTCTAACGACAATGAGGTAAAACAAATTTTGAGAATAATAAATGTATTCTCCTTCATGAAGCATCGTGTTAATGTCCGAATTGTCGTTAAAGATTTTGTTTTTGACACCATTGCACTTTTTGATTCAGGTGCAGATTCAAACTGTATTATGGAAGGCCTGGTCCCCACAAAATATTTTGAAAAAACTACTGAACGCCTTAGCTCAATACGGGTGAAAGGCTAAGTATCAATTTTAAAATAACCAATGTTTTTATTGAAAAGGGAAATATTAGTATTCCCACCGATTTCATCATCTCAAAAGAGATAAAAAATGATGTAGTTTTGGGGACACCTTTTATAAATCTTTTGTTTCCTTATTTGGCAGATTGGCCTGGACTTACCTCTTTTGTAGGAGGACAAATAACTTTCTTTGAGTTCCTAGACTCACCTAAGCAAAGATCTCTAAACCTAATCAAATCCAAAACCAAACAGATTTGTTTTCTAAAACAAGAAATCTCTTTCAAAACTCTTGAATCGCAGCTTTCGCAACCAAAAGTTCAAGAAAAAATAAAAAATCTTTTAAACCAAATTGAAACATCTATTTGTTCTGAGTTGCCTCATGCCTTCTGGGATAGGAAACAACACATAGTTGATCTTCCATATGAAAAGGATTTCAAAGAATCGAAAATCCCTACAAAAGCCCGTCCCATTCAAATGAATGAGCAGCTTTTGCAGCATTGTCAACAAGAAATTAAAGATCTCTTGGATAAAAGATTAATCCGTCCTAGCAAAAGTCCTTGGTCTTGCTCTGCTTTTTATGTTAATAAACAAGCTGAGATAGAAAGAGGAACTCCCAGGCTTGTTATCAATTACAAACCTTTGAATCAAGCTTTACAATGGATTCGTTACCCCATCCCAAATAAAAAGGATTTGCTCAACAGATTAAACTCAGCAAATATTTTTTCAAAATTTGATATGAAGTCGGGCTTTTGGCAAATCCAAATCACCGAATCAGACCGATATAAAATAGCCTTTACAGTCCCATTCGGGCAATATGAATGGAACGTAATGCCTTTCGGTCTGAAAAATGCCCCTTCAGAATTTCAAAAGATCATGAATGATATTTTTAATCCATATTCAAACTTTGCAATTGTTTATATTGATGATGTCTTAATTTTTTCCCAAACTCTGGATGAACATTTCAAACATGTTAAAACTTTTATGTACATCATCCAAAAAAATGGACTTGCTGTTTCTAAACCAAAAATTGTTCTTTTCCAAACAAAAATCCGATTTCTGGGTCACATTATTTTCCAAGGAACTATAACCCCCATTGAAAGATCAATTTTGTTTGCAGAAAAATTTCCAGATTATATCCTCGATAAACCTCAGCTCCAGAGGTTCCTAGGGTGTCTCAATTATGTTTCAGACTTCATTCCGAATCTGAACAACCTCCTTAAGCCTCTCCATGACAGGCTTAAGAAAAATCCCCCACCTTGGACAGACAAACATTCGGATATTATCCGATTTCTTAAAACTAAAGTCCGCAATCTTCCATGTCTTTACCTACCTATTCCTCATGCATTTAAAATAGTAGAAACTGATGCATCAGATTTAGGATACGGTGGTATTTTAAAACAAAAACTGCATGATAAAGAATGTATCATTGCATTTACATCCAAACACTGGAATTCTACTCAACAAAAATATTCCACAATCAAGAAAGAAATTTTAGCAATTGTTTTATGCATCAAAAAATTTCAATCTGACTTACTCAATCAAAAATTTTTGGTCCGAGTTGATTGCAAATCAGCCAAAGATGTTTTACAAAATGATGTAAAAAATCTTGCATCAAAACAAATTTTTGCCCGATGGCAAGCAATTTTAAGTGTCTTTGATTTCAACATTGAGCATATCAAGGGTAACTCAAACTCTCTCCCTGACTTTCTCACACGTGAATATTTGCAGGGAGATAACCAAGGAAAAGATGCCTAAAAAGGCAACGTTAGCCTCGGTAAGAGGCAGAGGTATTCGCTTAGCCCTTCCTGGGCCGACTAAGAGATCTGGGTCAAGTACCCCAACTGGGTCATCTACCCAACAACCTTCCCCTATAACCCAAGAGCCGACTGGGTCATCTACCCAGATCACAAAAAATGTAGTTGAGTCATCTACTCAACCCCCAAGTAGTCAAACAGCCAAACAGACAAAAGCAGATTATGCCTTCCCAATCCAAACCTTGTTGGCCTTACAAGATGCAGGCCTTACAAAACTCCATAAAAAATCCTGGGCTGACATATGTGACAGTTCAGATGAAGATGAAATAGACCTTACCAAACTTATCTCACAAATGGCAACCCAAAAAACCATTTGCAATGATCCAAAAGGAAAAACAATTGCCCAAACCATGCCACCTCAATTAAACACAACCCAGCCTGTCAAGACTCAATTGAAACAACCAACCACATACATTTCAAAAAACAAGTTCTCATCTGTCCTTCTAATGGAACCTGAGTTTTGGGAAAAATCACCTTTTAAGGTTATTCCTAAAGTTTTTCCACCAGGATTCCATTTTAGACCAACAGCCTTGAACAAAACCAGACAATTTTATGAATTCATATTAGTGGATTCAGATTCAGTCTCAATAAAACATTACAAAGATCCTAAAGATGCCACCAACATAACCCATTCAACCATTCAAATTCTAAAAGTACTCACCCCTAATCAATTTGGTAAAAACCCAAACAATACAAAAAAATTTTCTAATCCTTATGATCCGATAGGATACTCTTATTGGGATTATGTGGATGCCTGGACAAGAGTATTTTGGTTACAAAATAATCAGAATAGACATTCTTGGCTTATCTATTTCAAGAAAAATACCAATTACCAATTCCCAAATTGGTTCTCCCAATGGTGGGATTACTTTGGTCCTCTACCAGAAATCTTGCCCCCACCTGCCGATGAGGGGTTCAAAATTTTCACCAAAAAATTTGATCAACAGGAAACAAGCATTTCTGCAGATCTTCAATTTTTCTCTGTTTTCTCCCTGGCGTGGGTATTCTCATGGCAGTACAGGTACGGCAAACAAGAACATCCAAAAGCACCACCTATGCTTCAAAGGGATGCCTTTGTAAAATGGTGGTCTCAGTTTGATGCCACCATGGCTCATCCAGAAAAAGTTCGAAATTAGTTCAAAGAGCACCCCAAGTTCACCAAACCATTCGACCATGAAGAATCAGTGTTCCTCAACCAGAAAGCCCAAATTGCAGCAGCCCTTGCAGGGGCCCAATCAAAAGAAACCTTAGCAAGACACCTTCAACAAATCATGGAGATGATTGATGAAGACAAAAAACACAAAGATGATCCTACTCCCTCAGAAGAATCATCAAGCGATTACAATCAAAATGAAGACGATTGCTTTGGAATCAATCTAGGAGAAGATTAGATCTTAAAGCAACTTTGCAAAAAACAAAAATGTATCAACTTGTACTGTATCAATAGTACCGGTTAACATAACCGGCACTGTAGAAATAGTATTTTCCTCAACTATAAAAGGAGGCCAAGCTTTCATTGTAAGGCACCCTTTTCATTTTACAAAAACATAGAGAGAAGTTAGAGAGAGACGCTCTGAGAGTTCCCTTTGTAAGCTCTCCAGCTCTTCTTCCCTCTTCTCCCTTTTCAATACATTCAATAAAAATCTTTTATTCAGTTCTTCATTTTAAGTATTTCCATTTTTACATTTCTGCATCTGCATATGTGTGCGGACTACCGCCACATCTAACTACATATCTAACCTGCATATGCGTACGGACTACCGCCGCATCTAACTTCATATTTACATCCTTGCTCTTGCATATATCATACTGCATTCATACTGACGTTTACCTCCTTCTTCCCCTTTCCCTCCTAGATCCGCTCCGGGCCATCTGGTATCTGTGCCATCTGGTATCAGAGCCTGATGGGGAAGTAGGAATATACATATTATCATTAAACTTTCTCTGAAATTCATGGATCTGGGATTTTATTGTTCTTATTTACTGTTGTTCATGTTCTTATTTACTGTTCTCTATGTACATAAGGAACAATACTTTAAATCTGGAAGTACAGGCCGTTTAACCTTATCACTCAAAGGGATTGTAGCAGTAAGACCCTGGATTTTGGGCAGTAAGGCTAACTTGATGATGTCCCCAAAAGTGATAATGGTCTAAACGTAAGAACTCCTGGTGGCTATAGATTTAAAGGATTATTAAAAAAAAAAGAGTTAAAAACCCAGATTCAAAAGTTTGAGTGATAGTTTAGTGATAATATATATGTTCTCTCTGAACCAAAGGAGGGCCATGATATCAGATTTTATGTAATCATGTCTAAGCTCTTTCGCTCTCTCTCTAGACGCCTTTCCTTTTCTTCACCATCCTCTTCTTCTTCCTCTCCGATCCATTCCTCTTCCAATCCTCTCACTGAGAAAGTTACTCGTCCTGAGGAGCTTTCCCCCAGACACAATATCTTTGAAGAAGAAGTCTGCTTCGAAGATATCAATCAAGCCATTGACAATTGGGAAATACCCAAAATCCCTCAAGATGAGTTATATGTCCCTGATGATAACAAGAGAAAATCTGATTATATCATCAAAACCGCTGAAAATAATATTCCTCTAGGACCCGATTTCGGTGAGGAATTCCATCTTCTGACTAAACAATCTATTAGAGAACATGCCCGCCACTACAAATATCTTCATATAGGGTGTGTCCAAGTTGCAGTCAAACCACTCATCCGAGAAGGTTTGAATGCCTCTATCCTCATGTGTCTTAGAGATATTAGACACAATGACTTCCAAGACTCCTTAATCGGAACAGTTGAAACAAGTCTAGGACATGGTCCAGTTTACTTCAACTGTTTCCCAAACAAGACAGTCAGTCTGTTAGATCTTAACATTCTTGACTCTCTTTTCCTAAACATACGAATTCATGGTCTTAACATGAAAGAAGGTTCCATTCCAGCCGCTTTAATCTATAGGATTCAATACAAGGTCATGAACACTTGTAACTCTAGAGTCCTTCTTAAGTCCCAAGATCGAGAAACCACTTTGTTTGTCACAGACATGACAAAGGCCAACGTCATGATCCCAAGGCTCATAAGATGGGATGAAATTGACCTCCCTCAATCATGGTCAATTGACCGAGCCATTCCAACGCAACCTAGACAAGCACCTCTTTTACGAGAAGTAAAACAAGATGAATCAGGGAAAGTAGAGATTTTCTTTGATAGACGAAACTCTTTTTCTTCTAGATCTGAAGCAGGAACATCAAATGATTTTGCTTCAGCAAGAAGATCTTTTTCAGTAACTTCCCAATCTCAGTTTTCAAAAATTTCGAGACCAGCCAATTCTGAAATACATATTTCCGGATTACAAAACAATTCAAGTATTTCTCAAGGGGTTTACCAAGAAGATGATGGTGATGTAGAATTTGAAGTTGAATCTTCTATTCCATCCCATCACTCTCCAACATATTCTTCTTTGAATGGTAAATGAATAATATAGAATTTATTATAAACAGAGAAGCCTTACTTAAAAACCTTAACTCTAAAGAGTATGACCTCCAAAGAGAATGGTATTTAAGTACTTATACAGCTTCTCAAATCTTATCATTCAAAGAAAAATATTACAAATTTTTAAATGATGTTAGATTGCATATTCCTTTTTTTGAATGGTTTCATGCTTATTCCATAAAAAACAACATTGAGTATCCTTTTAAAAATAAACAAACTTCATTTTCAGCAAATGTTATTTCAACTTGGAAAGTCAAAGATGGGAACTTAGTTAGATCTGAGTTTCCTCCAAAAAGAGCTTTTATTATCTCAAATACGGAAGGACATAATCCTGTTATGGCCTCTCCCTTTAAAACAAAGAATGTGGATGAAGCTGTCGCCCCTAAAGATATTAAAAATCTTATTGAACAATCAAATTATACCAACAAATATATATATATATATATATATATATATATATATATATATATATATATTTGAGCTCGGGTTATCTCACCCATGGATAAATTAAGCTTGAGATATATATTTGAGCTCGGGTTATCTCACCCATGGATAAATTAAGCTTGAGATTTTTCCATGGATATTATTGAGCTTGAGGATGTGAGCACAGAGGGACTGTCTAATGGTTAGCTACCAGGACATATTGGGTTGGCTATATAATCGACAGATGATATCATCAGCTATAGGACAGGCATGCATCATATGCATTTGTATGTTTTGCTTGAGTGTGCATTATCTTGGTTTACCTAAATGATTAACCGTGTCTATCTGCTACTTGCTCTACTTGCTGTATTTGTGCTCTATCTATGATTTCTTTATTTGATTTGTATGTGTATGTTTATCTGAGACCCTTGACGTGGCGGAAATTGGCGAGTTAAGAATTTATTAATAGGGATACGTTGCAAGTACAGTCCTTAACCAACCAAAAATCCACTTATCAATTTAAAATGGGTTGTCACAATATTAAAAATTAAAATACTGGGAGTATGAATCCCAGGTCGTCTCCCAACGAGTTGCAGAGAGATGTGCTATTTCATCAATTGGGTGTTTTCAAAAATGGTTGAGTTGATAAACAGAAATTTAAATCAGAGAATTTAATTAATTCTAAATAAAAGCCTTGACTGGGGGTAGATTAGTTGGAAGCCCTATTCTTGTTGAAATACTCTCAAGATTAATTAATAATTGGAAGTTACTCTGCTTAGTTAACCCCTACTAGGTAAAGGAAAGTCAAGCAAGTTGGAAATCTGTTTCTAGTCATAAGTCCTAATCCTCTCCCTTGGGAAGGACTAGAGTTAATGATTAAAGGGTGATTCAACAATAAACCCAATTATAATTTCTCTCTTGAGTAGTTCAACTCAAGGGTTCCTTTCAATCATCCCTAATCAAGTCATGGAACTACTCACTCATCATAATTATAAAATTCACAGAATTAATGGAGAAAATAAAAGAAGACATGATAAACAATAATAAAAGGATTAATTGAAAATAAAAATAATCTATATTAATAACTTGTAAAAATAAGCCAAAGTCAACTTTAGAGGGATTAAGAATATGGAAGAATAAATATAAAAAGTAAATAACAAAATAAGATGACTAGTACCGGAGGTAGACTCTTCTCAAAAGCTAAAGCCAAAATCTTCCAATGCTAATTATGAATGCTCAAGTGAGTAAAAAAACCTAGGGGAGGAGTAAATCCAGATCTAAAACTAAAAATTATGCAGAATGAATTGTGTCTCTCATTTCTGCATGTTCCCTGACTCTAGTCTGTAATTTCGGGCCGAAAACTGGGTTAAAATCCGGCCCAGAAACTCTGCCAGCGACTTTTGAAATTCTATAGATCACGCACGTCACGCGGACGCGTCATTCACGCGGACGCGTCATTCGGCGTTTTTCTTTTCCATGTGGTCGCGTTGGCCATGCTTCCGCGTCGCCTCTGCTTTTCCAATCCGCGCGACCGTGTCACTCATGCGGTCGCGTCACTGCGAATTCCTCTCTTTCGCGCGGTCGCGTCGCTGACGCGTACGCGTCACTTCTCGCTGGTCATCTCCTCAATTTCTTGTATTCCTTCCATTTTTGCAAGCTTCCTTCCCAATCTCTCATTCATTCATGCCCTATAAAGCCTGAAACACTTAACACACAGATCACGGCATCGAATGAAATAAAGGGAGATTAAAATACCTAATTAGAGGGTATCCAGGAAGTAAGTTTTCAATCATGTGATAATTTTAGGAAGGAAATATAAATGCATGCTAATTATATGAATAAGTGGGTAAAGACCATGATTAAACCACACAATTAAACACATTGTAAACCATAAAATAGTGGTTTATCAACCTCCCCACACTTAAACATTAGCATGTCCTCATGCTTAGTTGAAGGAGATAAAATAAATGAGTAGGAACATGTAAAACTCATGCAATGCAATGCAACCTATACATGTGAATGCAACTATATGATTCTTGCCCACTTGATCAAGAATAAATAAGCTCTTCAAAATAATTACAAATCAAGCTCCACTAATTCAATTCTCATACAGTAAGAACAGATAAAAATGCAAGAAGGTAGCTCATGAAAGCAGGGAACATAAAATTTTAAGCCTTGAACCCTCACTGATGATGTATGTATCTTCTAATCTCTCTAGTGTATAGGGTAATCATTCTGTCCTTCTCTAATCATGCTCCCTAAATTTTGTTCTTCTCCTAACCAATCAACAACATTTAATATACCAATGCAACATCATGAGGTCTTTTCAGGGTTGTAATGGGGCCAAGGTAAGGGTAAGGATACATATATGGTTAAGTGAGCTTATAAATTGAATCTTTAATTAATCAAACTCTAACATAACCTATATATTTTGTATAACTATGGAGTTCGTACCTAGCTACCCAGGATTCTCTTTCAGATTCTATACTCATGTATCAACTGTTTATTTTAATTCTATCATACATGCATTGACCTTTGAATTCTTAACTCAACATTGGGGCAATTTTGTCCCCTTATTATATATATATATTATTGAAAATATTTTTTTTATTTATTTTTATTTTTTTATTTTTTTTCAAAATCAACATAGCTTATCAATGCACATAGATTTTTTTTTTGGTTCTTATAGTTTCACATGAGTAGGTGTCCAAATTCCCATTATATTATCATGACATGTCCCCTTAATATCCTTTGCTCCCACAATTTCCCATACTTAATTAGCACACACAATTCTATCTCAAGCTAATCAAAGATTCAAATTGGGGTATATAATTGTTTTTCCACTTAAGGCTAGTAATGTGGTAGATTATAGAACAAATGGGATTTAAAGGCTCAAAGTGGCTAACAAAGGTAATTGAAAGGGTAGGCTTAATTTGGATAAGTGACCTAAACAATTAATGGCCTCAATCATATGCAGCATATAAATATATTAAACATTAGACATATAAGATGGAACAAAATATAGGTTACTGAAGTAAACACACAAGAATAAAACAAATATGGTTAAATAATGTAACCATGCATAAAGGCTCAATTCTCACAGGTTGTGTGTTCTTTAGCTTTAAAATTCATGATCCAAATACAACTTCAAGCAAATTTAACATAAGAGTTTTAATTAAAATTAGTGAAATTTTGTTCCAAAGATAGATTTTTAGAAGAAACTTATTGTCTTTTCAATCAAGTAGAATATGCATGCAACTAATGTATTACTATGTAATTTATCCTATTCTACAAAAAAAAGAAAAACTAACTAAATTTCCTAATTTATTGGTGTTTAGGGAAGAAAAATTACCTCCGGAAGTCAGGTACTGACCGACCTCCCCACACTTAAGGATTTGCACCGTCCTCGGTGCCATCTGTCAGGAAAAGTGGTGGACTGGTGGCAGTGTCTCCATAGTCGGGGCCGTCGTGGCTCCTTGTGCTGGTGAAAGAAGTGGAGTATAGAGTGTCTGGATCATCATGGGGTCTGTGGTTTCCTGTAAGTAGCTCCTTGAGGTATTTGAAACGGTGGTGGGTACGGCGCTCTCAGAGCTTTGCTTTCTTTTCTTGTTGGTCCAACCGCTTCAGTATTTGGTGCAGCAGCTGACTAGTAGATGGTGAAGGAGCTGCAGCATCCTCTGTGGACTGGCTAGTAGTGGCAAGTTGTGGCCTAAGATATCTCTCGTTAGGGACATACTGATCATCCCGTCGAAGAATGGCTTTGGTGTCTCCAGCTCTATAGGATACACTGGCTGCTGAGATAAGATCAGAGACTAAGGCGGGGAAAGGTAGGTTGCCCACGATCTGCACATGTTCCATAGCATTCCAAATATGTCTCGGTAAATTAAGAGGCTGGTCTGTGAGGATGCACCATAGTAGAACGGCCATGTCTGCCGTGAAGGAGGACTCATGAGTACTCGGGAAGACGTAATGGGACATAATCTGTGCCCATACATGAGCCTCTAAGGTAAGTGCGGAAGCCGAGATTCCCTTAAGACGGGAACGATGGTATCCGAAGATCCATTTGCTGCTAGGTTGAGCGATAACTCTGAGAACAGCATCCCAGTCAAAGGTGTATGCCTGGCGCTTCATGGCGGCTTTCTGAAAAGCGTCCAATCCTTCTGGATCAGGGGGGAGATCTAAGGCTTGCTGAATGGCCTCTTCTGTAATGGGGACTTGCTTCTGGCGTAAATAAATTGACTGCAGAGTCGGCAGGTGGACGTTAGAGTAGAACTCAACAACCCAAGAAAGATTAACCTGTCGTGGTTGTCTCTGTAAGAATCCCCAATGTCTTTGTGCAATTTGTGGCTCAACAAATTCAGCAATACGAGGTGGAAGGATAAGAAGGTGTTCATTGTTGTAATTTCGAGCTGCCAGAATAGGGAACATCTGCTCACAATAGCGATTTGGAAATCGTGCTATGTCCTTTGCTGGGAAGGCTCTCTCATTTTCATCAACCTTGATAATCCTTTTAATTCTTTTTGTTGAGGGCTTGACTGCAGTTGAAGAAGGCTCTGCCACTAATGCTCTCTTCGTTCTTTTCCTTGCGGTGGGTTTAGAGGTAGCTTTCTCTTTGCCTTTCTTGGTGGCCATTCTGAAAAAGGGAAGAGAAAGTAAGTTAAATCCAAAGAGATAAAGCAAGGAAGGGGATTGAGTGAGTGATAATCAGTGCACGGTAATGATGAATGAAATAAACACATGGTCATGACAACATGTGAAAAGATCAACAAAGGGAATAGAACAAGTGCATGATAGGGTAAGTAGATGCAAGATGATTATTGGCATGCTGGCAAGGGCAAGAGTAGCATAGATCAAGCATCACTTCGTAACAAACTATCACGTTTGTATTGGCAATTAAATTCAATTAATAAATAGTAAAGGGAATTTATGAAAAGCATGCATTGAATAGTAGAATAAAATAATGTAGAAAAGTGCATAATGCCACATGGGCTTTTTCACAAACACATAGCATGCATGGTAAATAATCCAATGAAAATAATAAATTGAACATGCAAGCAACCCCTTTAAAAATATAATTACCAAATAATTATGAAATAATCCACAATGACCAAATAGATTTCCAACACTAATAAAAAGAAAAGAAAAAGAAAACATATGCAATGAAAGTAAAAAGAAAGAGAAAGGAAGAAGAAAACATAAATAAAGAAGAAGAATAGAAAAGTGAGGAGGGAAGAAGAAAAGAAAAACCTTGATAATGGTGGGGAGAGAGAGAAAGTAGAAATTGAGAATGAGGGAAGAAGAAAGAAGGGGGAAGAAAGAAATAGGAAGGGAAAAGAAAAAGTAGGATCTGGGGAAGAGAAAGATAAGATATTTGGCAATTTAGGATAAGCTGTGCGGCGCAAGCGACGCGGACGCGTGAGTGACGCGTTCGCGCGAATGCGTATTAAATGAATTGACGCGGAAGCGTCAGTCACGCGGATGCATGACACATGTTATGCTACTGGCGGGAGGGCAGCCTCGCGCTCGCACAACTCTCTGTTCGAATTTGTATTTTTGCCAAATTTCGGGTGACGCGATCGCGTGAGTGGCCATTCGAAGGATATGACGTGGACGCGTAAGCCATGCGTCCGCGTGGGAAGAATTTGTGTGTTCAGCACCGATCCATCACCACTCTAGCACAACTTTCGGTCGTGCACCCATTTTACGTCGAATTCCAGGGCACGCGGCCGCGTGAGTGACTCGGACGCGTGGGAGGCTAATTTTTGCACTTGATGCGGACACGTCAACGACGCGGTCACGTGTGATGATTTGTGCCAAAGGCACGCCTCCAGCCACGCTCTCGCGTGACTCTCTGTTCACTTTCTTATATTCTCGAATCCACCTGTGACGCGGACGCGTCAATGATGTGGTCGCGTCACTGGTGCGCAAAAATTGTGATCATCAATGGCGCCATCAACATGGTACGCACAATTGTAATCTCAACTCTTTATCACAACTTCGCACAACTAACCAGCAAGTGCACTGGGTCGTCCAAGTAATAAACCTTACGCGAGTAAGGGTCGATCCCACAAAGATTGTTGGTATGAAGCAAGCTATGGTCACCTTGTAAATCTTAGTCAGGCAGATTCAAATGGTTATGGATGATATATGAATAAAGCATAAAGATAGAGATACTTATGTAATTCATTGGTGAGAATTTCAGATAAGCGAATGGAGAAGCTTTGTCCCTTCCGTCTCTCTGCTTTCCTACTGTCTTCATCCAATCCTTGTTACTCCTTTCCATGGCAAGCTGTATGTAGGGTTTCACCGTTGTCAGTGGCTACCTCCCATCCTCTCAGTGAAAATGTTCTACGCACCCTGTCATGGCACGGCTAATCATCTGTCGGTTCTCAATCAGGTTGGAATAGAATCCAGTGATTCTTTTGCGTCTGTCACTAACGCCCAGCCTTCAGGAGTTTGAAGCTCATCACAGCCATTCAATCATTGAATCCTACTCAGAATACCACAGACAAGGTTTAGACCTTCCGAATTCTCTTGAATGCCGCCATCAATTCTAGCTTATACCACGAAGATTTCGATTAAGGGATCCAAGAGATAAACATTCAAGCCTTGTTTGCTTGTAGAACAGAAGTGGTTATCAGGAACACGTTCATAAGTGAGAATGATGATGAGTGTCACATAATCATCACATTCATCATGTTCTTGGGTGCAAATGAATATCTTAGAACAAGAATAAGCTGAATTGAATAGAAGAACAATAGTAATTGCATTAATACTCGAGGTACAGCAGAGCTCCACACCTTAATCTATGGTGTGTAGAAACTCCACCGTTGAAAATACATAAGAACAAGGTCTAGGCATGGCCGTGAGGCCTGCCCCCATGATCTAAGATAGCATAAGAATAAAGATAGCTACCAAGATAAGAATACAATAGTAAAAGGTCCTATTTGTAGAGAACTAGTAGCCTAGGGTTTACAAGGATGAGTAAATGACATAAAAATCCACTTCCGGGCCCACTTGGTGTGTGCTTGGGTTGAGCATTGAAGCATTTTCGTGTAGAGACTTCTCTTGGAGTTAAACGCCAGCTTTTGTGCCGGTTTGGGCGTTTAACTCCCATTCTTGTGCCAGTTCCGGCGTTTAACGCCGGGAAGTTTTGAGCTGATTTGGAACGCTGGTTTGGGCCATCAAATCTCGGGGAAAGTATAAACTATTATATATTGCTGGAAAGCCCAGGATGTCTACTTTCCAACGCAGTTGAGAGCGCGCCAATTAGGCTTCTGTAGCTCCAGAAAATTCACTTCGAGTGCAGGGAGGTCAGAATCCAACAGCATCTGCGGTCCTTTTCAGCCTCTGAATCAGATTTTTGCTCAGGTCCCTCAATTTCAGCCAGAAAATACCTGAAATCACAGAAAAACACACAAACTCATAGTAAAGTCTAGAAAAGTAAAATTTAACTAAAAACTAATAAAAATATACTAAAAACTAACTAAAACATACTAAAAACATACTAAAAATAATGCCAAAAAGCGTATAAATTATCCGCTCATCACAACACCAAACTTAAATTGTTGCTTGTCCCCAAGAAACTGAAAATCAAATAAGATAAAAAGAAGAGAATATGCAATGAACTCCAAAAACATCTATGAAGATCAGTATTAATTAGATGAGCGGGGCTTTAGCTTTTTGCCTATGAATAGTTTTGGCATCTCACTCTATCCTTTGAAATTCAGAATGATTGGCTTCTATAGGAACTCAGAATCCAGATAGTGTTATTGATTCTCCTAGTTAAGTATGATGATTCTTGAACACAGCTACTTTATGAGTCTTGGCCGTGGCCCAAAGCACTCTGTCTTCCAGTATTACCACCGGATACACACATGCCACAGACACATAACTCGGTGAACCTTTTCAGATTGTGACTCAGCTTTGCTAGAGTCCCCAATTAGAGGTGGCCAGGGTTCTTAAGCACACTGTTTTTGCTTTGGGTTACAACTTTATTTTTTTTCTTTTCTCTCTCTTTTTTTTGTTTTTCTCTCTCTTTTTTTTTGTATTCGCTGCTTTTTTTTTTTTGCTTCAAGAATCATTTTTATGATTTTTCAGATCCTCAATAACAAGTCTCCTTTTTCATCATTCTTGCAAGAGCCAACATTCATGAACAACAAATTCAAAAGATTTATGCAATGTTCAAGCATACATTCAGAAACCAAAATATTGCCACCACATCAAAATAATTAATCTGTTATAAAATTTAAAATTCATGCAATTCTTCTCTTTTTCAATTAAGAACATTTTTCATTCAAGAAAGGTGATGGATTCATAGGACATTCATAACTTTAAGGCATAGATACTAAGACACTAATGATCATAAGACACAAACATGAATAGACATAAGCATGATTTTTCGAAAAACAGAAAAATAAAGAACAAGGAGATTAAAGAACGGGTACACCTTAGTAATGGCGGCTTGTTCTTCCTCTTGAAGATCTTATGGAGTGCTTAAGCTCCTCAATGTCTCTTCCTTGCCTTTGTTGCTCCTCTCTCATGATTCTTTGATCTTCTCTAATTTCATGGAGGAGGATGGAATGTTCTTGGTGCTCCACCCTTAGTTATCCCATGTTGGAACTCAATTCTCCTAGGGAGGTATTGATTTGCTCCCAATAGTTTTGTGGAGGAAAGTGCATCCCTTGAGGCATCTCAGGGATTTCATGATGCGAGGGGTCTCTTGTTTGCTCCATCCTTTTCTTAGTGATGGGCTTGTCCTCATCAATGAGGGTGTCTCCCTCTATGTCAACTCCAACTGAATAACAGAGGTGACAAATGAGATGAGGAAAGGCTAACCTTGCCAAGGTAGAGGACTTGTTCGCCACCTTATAAAGTTCTTGGGATATAACCTCATGAACTTCTACTTCCTCTCCAATCATGATGCTATGAATCATGATAGCTCGGTCTATAGTAACTTTGGACCGGTTGCTAGTCAGAATGATTGAGCGTTGGATAAACTCCAACCATCCTCTAGCCACGGGCTTGAGGTCATGCCTTCTCAGTTGAACCGGCTTCCCTCTTGAATCTCTCTTACATTGAGCGCCCTCTTCCCAGATGTCTATGAGGACTTGGTCCAACCTTTGATCAAAGTTGACCCTTCTAGTGTAAGGGTGTTCATCTCCTTGCATCATGGGCAAGTTGAATGACAACCTTACATTTTCCGGACTAAAATCTAAGTATTTCTCCCGAACCATTGTAAGCCAATTCTTTGGGTCCGGGTTCACACTTTGATCATGGTTCTTGGTGATCCATGCATTGGCATAGAACTCTTGAACCATTAAGATTCTGACTTGTTGAATGGGGTTGGTAAGAACTTCCCAACCTCTTCTTCGGATCTCATGTCGGATCTCCGGATATTCACTCTTTTTGAGTTTGAAAGGGACCTCGGGGATCACCTTCTTCATGGCTACAACTTCATAGAAGTGGTCTTGATGCACCCTTGAGATGAATCTCTCTATCTCCCATGACTCAGAGGTGGAAGCTTTTGCCTTCCCTTTCCTCTTTCTAGAGGTTTCTCCGGCCTTGGATGCCATAAATGGTTATGGAAAAACAAAAAGCAATGCTTTTACCACACCAAACTTAAAAGGTTTGCTCGTCCTCGAGCAAAAGAAGAAAGAAGAGAGTAGAAGAAGAAGAAATGAAGGAGATGGAGGAGGCTTTGTGGTTCGGCTAAGGGGAAGAAGTAGTGTTTAGGTTGTGTGAAAATGAAGGAGTGAAGATGGGTTTATATAGGAGTGGAGAGAGAGGTAAGGTTCAGCTATGTGAGGGTGGGTTTGGGAGGGAAAGTGTTTTGAATTTAAATGGTGAGGTAGGTGGGGTTTTATGAAGGATGGATGTGAATGGTGAAGAGAAAAGATGGGATTTGATAGGTGAGAGGTTTTTTGCGGAAGAGGTATTGAGGTGATTGGTGAATGGGTGAAGAAGAGAGAGAGTGGTAGGGTAGGTGGGGATCCTGTGGGGTCCACAGATCTTGAGGTGTCAAGGAAAATTCATCCCTGCACCAAGTGGGGAGCAAAAATGCTCTTTATGCCAATTCTGACGTTAAACGCCTGGCTGGTGCCCATTTCTGGCGTTTAACACCAACTTCTTGCCCTTTCCTGGCGTTTAACGCCAGTCTGGTGCCCCTTTCTGGCGTTAAACGCCCAGAATGGTGACAGACTGGGCGTTAAACGCCCATTTGCTGCCCTTACTGGCGTTTAAACGCCAGCAAGGTCTTCCTCCAAGGTATGCTATTTTTCTTTCTGTTTTTCATTCTATTTTTGCTTTTTCAATTGATTTTGTGACTTCCCATGATCATCAACCTACAGAAAATATAAAATAACAAAGGAAAAATATATAAATATAACATTGGGTTGCCTCCCAACAAGCGCTTCTTTAGTGTCAGTAGCTTGACAGTCGGCTCTCATGGAGCCTCACATATGCTCAGAGCAATGTTGGAACCTCCCAACACCAAACTTAGAGTTTGAATGTGGGGGTTCAACACCAAACTTAGAAGTTGGTTGTGGCCTCCCAACACCAAACTTAGAGTTTGACTGTGGGGGCTCTGTTTGGCTCTGTTTTGAGAGAAGCTCTTCATGCTTCCTCTCCATGGTTACAGAGGGATATCCTTGAGCCTTAAACACAAGGGATTCTTCATTCACTTGAATGATCAATTCTCCTCTGTCAACATCAATCACAGCCTTTGCTGTGGCTAGGAAGGGTTTGCCAAGAATGATGGATTCATCCATGCACTTCCCAGTCTCTAGGACTATGAAATCAGTAGGGATGTAATGGTCTTCAACTTTTACCAGAGCATCCTCTACAAGTCCATAAGCTTTTTTTCTTGAATTGTCTGCCATCTCTAGTGAGATTTTTGCAGCTTGCACCTCAAAGATCCCTAGCTTCTCCATTACAGAGAGAGGCATGAGATTTATGCTTGACCCTAGGTCACACAGAGCCTTCTTGAAGGTCATGGTACCTACTGTACAAGGTATTGAGAACTTCCCAAGGTCCTGTCTCTTTTGAGGTAATCTCTGCCTAGTCAAGTCATCCAGCTCTTTGGTGAGCAAAGGGGGTTCATCCTCACAAGTCTCATTACCAAATAACTTGTCATTTAGCTTCATGATTGCTCCAAGGTACTTGGCAACTTGCTCTTCAGTGACATCTTCATCCTCTTCAGAGGAAGAATACTCATCAGAGCTCATGAATGGCAGAAGTAAATTCAATGGAATCTCTATGGTCTCAGTGTGAGCCTCAGATTCCCATGGTTCCTCATTAGGGAACTCATTGGAGGCCAGTGAACGTCCATTGAGGCCTTCCTCAGTGGCGCTCACTGCCTCTTCCTCCTCTCCAAATTCGGACATGTAGGTCATGTTAATGGCCTTGCACTCTCCTTTTGGATTCTCTTCTGTATTGCTTGGAAGAGTGCTAGGAGGGAGTTCAGTAATTTTCTTACTCAGCTTACCCACTTGTGCCTCCAAGTTTCTAATGGAGGACCTTGTTTCAGTCATGAAACTTTGAGTGGTTTTGATTAGATCAGAGACCATGGTTGCTAAGTCAGAGTGGCTCTGCTTAGAATTCTCTGTCTGTTGCTGAGAAGATGATGGAAAAGGCTTGCCATTGCTAAACCTGTTTCTTCCACCATTATTGTTGTTGAAACCTTGTTGAGGTCTCTGTTAATCTTTCCATGAGAGATTTGGATGATTTCTCCATGAATAATTATAGGTGTTTCCATAGGGTTCTCCCATGTAATTCACCTCTTCCATTGAAGGGTTCTCAGGATCATAAGCTTCTTCTTCAGATGAAGCATCCTTAGTACTGCCTGGTGCAGCTTGCATTCCAGACAGACTTTGAGAAATCATATTGACTTGCTGAGACAATATTTTGTTCTGAGCCAATATGGCATTCAGAGTATCAATCTCAAGAACTCCTTTCTTCTGATTTGTCCCATTGTTCACAGGATTCCTTTCAGAAGTGTACATGAATTGGTTATTTGCAACCATTTCAATTAGTTCTTGAGCTTCTGCAGGCGTCTTCTTCAGATGAAGAGATCCTCCAGTAGAGCTATCCAAAGACATCTTGGACAGTTCAGACAGACCATCATAGAAGATACCTATGCTGCTCCATTCAGAAAGCATGTCGAAGGGCACTTTCTGATCAATTATTTGTATCTTTCCCAAGCTTCATAGAGGGATTCGTCTTCCTTCTGTCTGAAGGTTTGGACTTCCACTTTAAGCTTACTCAATTTTTGAGGTGGAAAGAACTTTGCCAATAAGGCATTGACTAGCTTTTCCCAAGAGTTCAGGCTTTCTTTAGGTTGTGAGTCCAACCATATCCTAGCTCTGTCTCTTACAGCAAAAGGGAATAGCATAAGTCTGTAGACCTCAAGGTCAACCCCATTAGTCTTGACAGTGTCACAGATTTGCAAGAATTCAGTTAAAAACTGATGAGGATCTTCCAATGGAAGTCCATGGAACTTGCAATTCTGTTGCATCAGAGAAACTAATTGAGGCTTAAGCTCAAAGTTGTTTGCTCCAATGACAGGGATAGAGATGCTTCTCCCATAGAAGTCGGGAGTAGGTGCAGTAAAGTCACCCAGCACCTTCCTTGCATTGTTGGCATTGTTGTTATTTTCGGCTGCCATGGGTTCTTCTTCTTTGAAGATTTCTGTTAGGTCCTCTACAGAGAGTTGTGCCTTAGCTTCTCTTAGCTTTTGCTTCAAAGTCCTTTCAGGTTCAGGGTCAGCCTCAACAAGAATGCTTTTGTCTTTGCTCCTGCTCATATGAAAGAGAAAAGAACAAGAAAATATGGAATCCTCTATGTCACAGTATAGAGATTCCTTGAGGTGTCAGAGGAAAAGAAAAATAGAAGGAAGAGGTAGAAAATTCAAACATATCAAGGAAAGATGGAGTTCGAATTGTGCATTGAGGAGTAGTGTTAGTCCATAAATAGAAGGATGTGAAAAGATGGGAAGAAATTTTCGGAAATTAAGTAAAAGATTTTAAAAACATTTTGAAAAACACTAATTGATTTTCAAAAACTTAAGAATGGAAAAAGAAATCAAGTGATTTTTGAAAAAGATTTTGAAATTAGAAATCAACAAGATATGATTGAAAACTATTTTGAAAAAGATGTGAGAAAATATATGATTGAAAAGATATAGTTTTAAAAAGATATGATTGAGAAGATATGATTTGAAAAACAATTTAAAAAGATTTGATTTTAAAAATTAATGACTTGGTTAACAAGAAAAGATATGATTCAAACATTAAACCTTTCTCAACAGAAAAGGCAACATACTTGAAATGTTGAATCAAATCATTAATTGGTAGCAAGTATTTTTGAAAATGGAAAGAAATTGATTTTGAAAACATATGACTGAAAAAATATGATTTGAAAAAGATTTGATTTTGAAAAATTTTGAAAACTTGAAAAAAATTGGCATTAAAAACAAAATCTTCCCTCTTGTGCCATCCTGGCGTTAAACGCCCAGAATGGTGCACATTCTGGCGTTTAACGCCCAAAACTCACCCCTTTTGGGCGTTAAACGCCCAGCCAGGCACCTTGGCTGGCGTTTAAACGCCATTTTTCCTTCTTCACTGCGCGTTTTGAACGCCCAGCTTTTTCTGTGTAATTCCTCTGCAGTATGTTCTGAATCTTCAATTCTCTGTATTATTGACTTGAAAAGGCACAAATTAAATTTTTTTTTTGGATTTTTAATAATCAAAATGTAACTAAAATCAAATAACAATGCATGCAAGACACCAAACTTAGCAGTTTGTATACCATTGACACTAACAAAATGAGAATGCATATGAAGAACAACAAAACACTCAAGACAAGAGAATTTAAAGATCAGAACAAGGAAATCATCAAGAACAACTTGAAGATTAATGAAGAAACATGCATGAATGCAAGAAGAATAGAAACATGCAATTGACACCAAACTTAAAATGAGACTAGTGTCTCAATAAGAAACATAAAATATTTTTGGTTTTTTTTCGAAAATTAAGTGGAAAAGAAAATAAAGATATCAAAATTCTTAATGAGAATTCCAGGAATCATGCAATGTTAGTCTAAAGCTTCAGTCTAAAGGAATTAGACATGGCTAGCCAAGCTTCAGCAGGACATTGCATTCAAGAGCTAAATTGATGAAAATCAATAAGCTTTGGTGATGATAAGAACATCACCTTGAAACACTAGAATTCATTCTTAAGAACTCTGAAGAAAAATACCTAATCTAAGCAACAAGATGAACCGTTAGTTATCTAAACTCAAACAATCCCCGGCAACGGCCCCAAAAACTTGGTGCGCGAAAATTGTGATCATCAATGGCGCCATCAACATGGTACGCACAATTGTAATCTCAACTCTTTATCACAACTTCGCACAACTAACCAGCAAGTGCACTGGGTCGTCCAAGTAATAAACCTTACGCGAGTAAGGGTCGATCCCACAAAGATTGTTGGTATGAAGCAAGCTATGGTCACCATGTAAATCTTAGTCAGGCAGATTCAAATGGTTATGGATGATATATGAATAAAGCATAAAGATAGAGATACTTATGTAATTCATTGGTGAGAATTTCAGATAAGCGAATGGAGAAGCTTTGTCCCTTCCGTCTCTCTGCTTTCCTACTGTCTTCATCCAATCCTTCTTACTCCTTTCCATGGCAAGCTGTATGTAGGGTTTCACTGTTGTCAGTGGCTACCTCCCATCCTCTCAGTGAAAATGTTCTACGCACCCTGTCACGGCACGGCTAATCATCTGTCGGTTCTCAATCAGGTTGGAATAGAATCCAGTGATTCTTTTGCGTCTGTCACTAACGCCCAGCCTTCAGGAGTTTGAAGCTCGTCATAGTCATTCAATCCTTGAGTCCTACTCAGAATACCACAGACAAGGTTTAGACCTTCCGGATTCTCTTGAATGCCGCCATCAATTCTAGCTTATACCACGAAGATTCCGATTAAGGGATCCAAGAGATAAACATTCAAGCCTTGTTTGCTTGTAGAACAGAAGTGGTTGTTAGGAACTCGTTCATAAGTGAGAATGATGATGAGTGTCACATAATCATCACATTCATCATGTTCTTGGGTGCAAATGAATATCTTAGAACAAGAATAAGCTGAATTGAATAGAAGAACAATAGTAATTGCATTAATACTCGAGGTACAGCAGAGCTCCACACCTTAATCTATGGTGTGTAGAAACTCCACCGTTGAAAATACATAAGAACAAGGTCTAGGCATGGCCGTAAGGCCAGCCCCCATGATCTAAGATAGCATAAGAATAAAGATAGCTACCAAGATAAGAATACAATAGTAAAAGGTCTTATTTGTAGAGAACTAGTAGCCTAGGGTTTACAAGGATGAGTAAATGACATAAAAATCCACTTCCGGGCCCACTTGGTGTGTGCTTGGGCTGAGCATTGAAGCATTTTCGTGTAGAGACTTCTCTTGGAGTTAAACGCCAGCTTTTGTGCCAGTTTGGGCGTTTAACTCCCATTCTTGTGCCAGTTCCGGCGTTTAACGCCGGGCAGTTTTGAGCTGATTTGGAACGCCGATTTGTGCCATCAAATTTCGGGAAAAGTATGAACTATTATATATTGCTGGAAAGCCCAAGATGTCTACTTTCCAACGCAGTTGAGAGCGCGCCAATTGGGCTTCTGTAGCTCCAGAAAATCCACTTCGAGTACAGGGAGGTCAGAATCCAACAGCATCTGCAGTCCTTTTCAGCCTCTGAATCAGATTTTTGCTCAGGTCCCTCAATTTCAGCCAGAAAATTCCTAAAATCACAGTAAAACACACAAACTCATAGTAAAGTCCAGAAAAGTGAATTTTAACTAAAAACTAATAAAAATATACTAAAAACTAACTAAAACATACTAAAAACATACTAAAAACAATGCCAAAAACGTATAAATTATCTGCTCATCAGTCACGTGAAGAATTTTTTTTATGCAAATGCAGTATGCAGATGAGGTGCAAGATAGAGGCAGTAGTATGGAGAAGAGTTATAGATGAGGGAAGAGAAGGAGAAGAAAAGGAACGATCATACCGTGGTGGGTTGTCTCCCACCTAGCACTTTGCTTTAACGTCCTTAAGTTGGACGCTTCAGTAGCTCAGTTTACAGTTGCGAGTGGATCCTCCAGAAGGAAGATCTCTAACTCCTTGTTTTTCGTTGCCTTCTCACCATGGTAGAGCTTCAGACGATGTCCATTAACCTTGATGAGTTCAGAGCTTGAAGGGTGACTTAGATGGAAAACTCCGTACGGTTCAGCCTTCTCGACTCTATATGGACCTTCCCACCTTGATCGCAGTTTGCCTAGCATGAGCCTCAGTCTAGAGTTGTAAAGAAGGACCAAATCCCCAGGTTGGAACTCCTTTCTCTTGATGTGTTGATCATGTACAGCCTTCATTTTCTCCTTGTCCAGTCTTGAGTTCTCATAAGCTTCTAGGCGAAGGCTCTCCAATTCTTGCAGTTGCAACTTTCTTTCAGCTCCGGCTTTCTCAAATCCCATGTTGCATTCCTTTACTGCCCAAAAAGCTTTGTGCTCCACCTCAACTGGAAGGTGACAAGCCTTTCCATAGACTAAGCGGAAAGGACTCATCCCAATGGGTGTCTTGTATGCTGTTCTGTATGCCTAGAGTGCATCTTGTAGTCTGGTGCTCCAGTCTCTTCTATAAGGTTTGACTATCTTCTGTAAAATGTGCTTGATCTCTCGGTTAGACACCTCGGCTTGTCCATTAGTCTGAGGATGGTAGGCGGTTGCTATTTTATGAATGATCCCATGCTTCTTCAGTAATCCTGTTAGTCTCCTGTTACAAAAATGGGTGCCTTGATTGCTCACAATTGCTCGTGGTGATCCAAAGCGACAAATAATATGGTTTCTAACAAAGGAAACAACAGTGTTAGCATCATCAGTACAGGTAGGAATTGCTTCCACCCATTTAGAAACATAGTCTACAGCTAACAATATATAGAGGTGGCCATTAGAATTTGGAAATGGACCCATGAAGTCAATGCCCCAAACATAAAAAATTTCACAAAAAAGCATAGTTTGTTGAGGCATTTCATCTCTCTAGGATATATTACCAAACCTTTGGCATGGGGGACAAGATTTACAAAATTCAGCAGCGTCTTTAAAAAGGGTGGGCCACCAGAATCCACAGTCTAAGATTTTTCTAGCTGTTCTTTGAGGGCCGAAATGTCCTCCACTCTCAGATGAGTGACAGGCCTCTAAAATGGACTGGAATTCTGATTGAGGCACACACCTTCTAATTACCTGGTCAGTGCCACATCTCCATAAATATGGGTCATCCCATATATAATATTTAGACTCACTTTTCAGCTTGTCTCTTTGGTGCTTAGTAAAGTGTGGAGAAAAAGTACGACTAACTAGATAATTAGCTACAAGTGCATACCAAGGGATTACCTCAGATACTGCTTGTAGGTTATCAAATGAAAAATTATTGGCAATAGGAGTGGAGTCATCCTTAATGTGTTCAAGGCGACTCAAGTGGTCTGCCACTAGATTCTGGTTACCACTCCTGTCCTTTATTTCTAAATCAAATTCTTGTAGTAGCAGTATCTAACGTAAGCCTTGGTTTGGATTCCTTTTTAGCTAATAGATACTTTAGAGCTACGTGGTCTGAATACACTACTACCTTAGTACCAAGTAAAAAGGTTCAGAATTTATCCAGAGCAAAAATAATAGCAAGAAGCTCTTTTTCAGTAGTAGTGTAGTTAGACTGAGCGGCGTCTAAAGTTCTAGACACATAAGCAATAACAAAAGGGTCCTTACCTTCACGCTGAGCCAGTGCTGCTCCTATTGCATGGTTGGAAGCATCGCACATGATTTTGAATGGTTGGCTCCAGTCCGGTCCTCTCACAATTGGAGCTTGAGTCAGGGCGGTTTTCAGCTTATCAAACGCTTGTTTGCAATCCTCACTGAACTCGAACTCAATATCTTTCTGCAGTAATCTGAATAGGGGAAGTGCTACCTTACTAAAGTCCTTAATGAATATTCGGTAAAAACCTGCATGGCCAAGGAACGAACGGACTTCCCTCACAGAGGAGGGGTAAGGCAAACTAGAAATAACATCCACCTTTGCTAGATTTACAGAAATGCCAGTATTAGATACAACATATCCCAGTACGATTCCTTGTTTAACCATAAAATGACATTTTTCAAAATTCAATACAAGATTTGTACTGACACATCTATCTAATACTTTAGATAAACTATCCAAGCAAAGGTTAAAAGAATTACCATAAACGCTAAAATCATCCATAAAAACCTCCATACAATCCTCAATAAGATCAGAGAAAAGACTCATCATGCACCTTTAGAAAGTAGCTGGTGCATTGCACAGGCCAAAGGGCATTCTCTTGTAAGCATAAGTCCCAAAGGGACAGGTAAAGGTAGTATTCTCCTGATCCTCAAGAGCTATATGAATCTGGAAATAGCCTATGTAACCATCTAAAAAGCAATAATGTGATTTACCTGACAGGAAATCCAGCATTTGATCAATGAATGGAAGAGGGTAGTGATCCTTACGAGTAGATTAGTTGAGATGCTTGTAATCAATGCAGACCCTCCAGGCGTTCTGTACTCTGGTTGCTATGAGCTCTCCATGCTCATTCTTCACTATAGTGACTCCAAACTTCTTGGGCACCACTTGTACTGGGCTCACCCATTCACTGTCTGAGATGGGGTAGATAATACCTGCCTCTAATAGTCTGGTCACTTCCTTCTTGACAACCTCTAAAATAGTGGGGTTCAATCTTCTTTGGGGTTGACGAATAGGTCTTGCTCCTTCTTCTAAAAATATCCTGTGCTCACAAACTTGAGGGTTGATGCCTACTATGTCTTTCAATTTTAGGGTCAAATACTGGCAGCTTGGATCAGGTAGTGAACGCGTCATTTAACGAAAGAAATGTACAGCTCATAGTGACAGAATGAAAAGAAAAATTGCAATTAAAATAAATACCAATCAACAAATTAGCACACTGTTGCAACTCCCCGACAACGGCGCCAAAAATTGACGTGGCGGAAATTGGCGAGTTAAGAATTTATTAATAGGGATACGTTGCAAGTACAGTCCTTAACCAACCAAAAATCCACTTATCAATTTAAAAGGGGTTGTCACAATATTGAAAATTAAAATACTGGGAGTATGAATCCCAGGTCGTCTCCCAACGAGTTGCAGAGAGATGTGCTATTTCATCAATTGGGTGTTTTCAAAAATGGTTGAGTTGATAAATAGAAATTTAAATCAGAGAATTTAATTAATTCTAAATAAAAGCCTTGACTGGGGGTAGATTAGTTGAAAGCCCTATTCTTGTTGAAATACTCTCAAGATTAATTAATAATTGGAAGTTACTCTACTTAGTTAACCCCTACTAGGTAAAGGAAAGTCAAGCAAGTTGGAAATCTGTTTCTAGTCATAAGTCCTAATCCTCTCCCTTGGGAAGGACCAGAGTTAATGATTATAGGGCGATTCAACAATAAACCCAATTATAACTTCTCTCTTGAGTAGTTCAACTCAAGGGTTCCTTTCAATCATCCCCAATCAAGTCATGGAACTACTCACTCATCATAATTATAAAATTCACAGAATTAATGGAGAAAATAAAAGAAGACATGATAAACAATAATAAAAGGATTAATTGAAAATAAAAATAGTCTATATTAATAACTTGTAAAAATAAGCCAAAGTCAACTCTAGAGGGATTAAGAATATGGAAGAATAAATATAAAAAGTAAATAACAAAATAAGATGACTAGTACCGGAGGTAGACTCTTCTCAAAAGTTAAAGCCAAAATCTTCCAATGCTAATTATGAATGCTCAAGTGAGTAAAAAAACCTAGGAGAGGAATAAATCCAGATCTAAAACTAAAAATTATGCAGAATGAATTGTGTCTCTTGTTTCTGCATGTTCCCTGACTCTAGTCTGTAATTCCGGGCCAAAAACTGGGTTGAAATCCGGCCCAGAAACTCTGCCAGCGACTTTTGAAATTCTGTAGATCGCGCATGTCACGCGGAAGCGTCATTCACGCGGACGCGTCATTCGGCGTTTTTCTTTTCCATGCGGGCGCGTCGTCCATGTCTCTGCGTCGCTTCTGCTTTTCCAATCTGTGCGTCTGTATCACTCATGCGGCCGCGTCACTGCGAATTCCTCTCTTCCGCGCAGTCGCGTCGCTGACGCGTACGCGTCACTTCTCGCTGGTCATCTCCTCAATTTCTTGTATTCCTTCCATTTTTGCAAGCTTCCTTCCCAATCTCTCATTCATTATGCCCTATAAAGCCTGAAACACTTAACACACAGATCATGGCATCGAATGGAATAAAGGGAGATTAAAATACCTAATTAGAGGGTCTCCAGGAAGTAAGTTTTCAATCATGTGATAATTTTAGGAAGGAAATATAAATGCATGCTAATTATATGAATAAGTGGGTAAAGACCATGATAAAACCACACAATTAAACACATTGTAAACCATAAAATAGTGGTTTATCAACCCTCTTTGGTAGAGGTGTGATAAGGGTGGTTTTTGATATGTGGTAATGGAGATTGATGTAGGATGGACTTAATGTTGTTTTATTATCTTACTTTGTGAATTGGTTGGATAGGAGTAAGCTATGTAAGTTGGGTAGGAAGCCTTTAGGCATGGCGTTGGTCCTTTTCTTTTCTTTAAAGTATTCATCTTACTGATTTGTAAACTAAAGGAGTTTCTTTACAACTTTTCAAAGTAGGTTTTTCCATAAAGCATTTTCAAAAAGTTATTTCAAGGATAAACTATTTTTAAATTGAAATTAATTTCATTTGCAAGTTATTTTTTTACTTTGATGGTATTTATTTCCCTGCTGAGAACCTACAAGGACAATTTTCTCATCCTCCTACAGATTTTCTTTTCAATGATTGGTTCAGGATGCTTTGGCGCAATGCCGCGATTGAACCACAAGTTTATTATATATGATTGTACTTTACAAATTTGGTTTAATTATTAGATTTTTCCCCTTGATAATTGTTGTTATGGTTTTTAGAGGGGTAGGACTTGTATTTGAGAAGTTTTGAATAAGTTTATGTATTTATTATTATGTGGATATAATTATGTGATTATGTGGTTTAAATTAAAGTCCTTTTGTTTTCATAACTAAAAACTCAGTTTATATTCGCAAAAGCTCAATATTAAATAAATAAAGTATGAAATTAGAGGAGTAGAGGTAGGTAACATAAGGACTTTTAGTGCAATCATGAGGTGCTAAATGTTAGGGTGTTATATTATACGCACCACCATGTGTACAACACATGGGCCACAATTGAGGAAGTTTGGCCTCTGTTTTGCATCCCATGTATAATGTAGGACACCCCACGTTATATGCATGGCTTCATGCAAGCCTTGGAGGTGTCCCAAGCCCATGCGTTATACACAGGGAGTTTCAAGTATAACACATGACTTTTCACGTATGACGTGATGCTTCAATTGGCCATGGGGCCTCTATTTGCTTTGGCAAGTGGCACGCGTGGCCCTCCACTTTTGATGCAAGGCTTTAATTGGTGCTTTCTTGTCCAAAAAGCTTTTTGTTTGGTCTAGAGAGCTTTTTGTTTAATTCCTCCTTTTTCTGCCTCTTCATTGTGATGATTCCTAGCCTCTTCTTCCTCTTTAATCTTTGCTAAATTTTCTCAAAATTCTTCTGTAACAAATATTTAGCGATCTCAGATGTGTCGATATCAAATTCAAACTGACTCAAAGTAATTCTCAAGAAATTATGAAATCATTGCTTATCTAACAAAAATCATTAGCATATTGAATGAAATTCTCAAGGAAAAATAACTAAAGATGCGGATCACAATACCAAACTTGAGACTTTGCTTGTCCTCAAGAAAACAAAGAATCATGCATTCATAATTGAATAACTAAACCTCATAAATCAAGGGTGACTTGTAGCATTGTGATTTCATACTAAAACTTGACGCCTTGAACACGCTTTCTATAAATAAACAAATTTTCAATAGGTTTGGTCAGCGATGAGAGAACTTTTGCGTGGTCTAGAAATTTTCGGATAAATCCTCGTTGCAAGTATAGTTTCTAAACCTTCAAAAGTCCTTTCATACAAACGTTTTGGTTGTCACAAGTAACAAACCCACTTGAAATTGATAACCGAGTATTCAAACCTCAGGTCGTCTTCTCAAAGAATTGCAGGGAGGTATGTTCTTATTATTGGTTATGAGTTTGTAAATTAGGGGTTTTGGAAATTAGGGAGCAGTATGTTGCATAAGAAGAAATAAAATAAATAAATAACTATAAAATAAACTCTTGGCAAGGTACGAAAACAGGAAGTCCTATCCTGGTTATCCTTATCAATTGTAAAGAGAATTGGATTCTTCTCCCACTTGTTAACCTCTAACTATGAAAGTAAGTTATGTGGATGAATTAATTCTGATTTCTCAGGTCCTAGTCTTTCCTTGGGAAAGACTAGAGTTATTGGAACTTGAATTAATTCTTGAAGAATTTCAATTTTCAATCAACAATGAGTTTGATAACTCAATGGTCACCAATTATTTAACCAAATCCAAAAGGAAAAAATAATTCTAAATTGAATTGAAAGCAATCTTAAATAGAATAAAATAATCATAATCTGAAATACCTCAAAATGCATTAATAAAAGAAATCAATTCTAACATGAAGTTCGTAAACCAACATTAACAAACTGAAATAAAATAATAGAATAAATAAAGAACCCGGGATTGAGAGCCACTCCTAAAACTAAGAGAAATCCTAAATCCTAATACTAAGAGAGAGGAGAGAACCTCTCTCTCTAAAAACTACATCTAAAACATGAAAAGTGAATTATGAGAGCCTCCTCATGAATGAATGGATTCCCCCACTTTATAGCCTCTAATCTGTGTTTTTTGGGCCGCAAACTGGGTTAAAAACAGCCCAGAAATCGCCCCCAGCGTATTCTGGTACGTACAGGTCGTGGAAAAGTGACGCGGCCGCATGGCTCACGCGGCCGCGCGGGTTGTGTTCCTGCCAGGTCACGCGTTCGTGTCGCCTGGTGTTGGGGCAGCTATGGTAAATTATATATCAAATCGAAGCCCCGGACGTTAGCTTTCCAACACAACTAGAACCGCATCGTTTGGACCTCTGTAGCTAAAGTTATAGCCGTTTGAGTGTAAAGAGGTCAGGCTGGACAGCTTAGCAATTTCTCCAACTTCTTGTATTCCTTCCACTTTTGCATGCTTCCTTTCCATCCTCTGAGCCATTCCTGTCCTGTAATCTCTGAGATCACTTAACACACATATCAAGGCATCTAATGGTAATAAGAGAGGATTAATAATAAGCAAATATAAGATCAAAGAAGCACGTTTTCAATCATAGTACAAAATCAGGAAGGAAATATAAAACTATGCAAATATTATGAATAAGTGGGTAAAGAGTTGATAAAATCCACTCAATTGAGCACAAGATAAACCATAAAATAGTGGTTTATCAACCTCCCCACACTTAAACACTAGCATGTCCTCATGCTAAGCTCAAGAGAAACTATAAAGATGAAGAGGAATGGTAGATTAATATGAAATGCAATCCTATCTATATCAATGCAACTACATGCAGAATGTTTCTACCTACTTGGTTAAAAATAAATAAATCTTTCAAGAACATATATGAACTGGATTTCACTGATTCAAATCATAAAAATGAAGTAAAAGTAAACTTGCAGAAGAAAATAGCTCATGAAAGCCGGGAACAAAGAATCGAGCATCGAACCCTCATTGGAAGTGTATACACTCTAATCATTCAAGTGTTTAAGGTTCGACTCTCTCAATTCTCTACTAACCTTGCTTTCTAAGGCTTGCTCTTCATCTAACAATCAACAAAAATTTAATGCATAAATACACATATCAAGAGGTCTTTTAAGGGTTGTAATGGGGTTAGGGTCAAGGTAGGATTGTATTTAGCCAAGTGGACTAAAAATCTTAATCCTTAATTAACTTAAACTTTTCCACCTAACTTAGACAATCCATGTAATCATAATACAACATCTAACCATCCATTAACTATGTTTTCCACATATTCATACATTCTAATTTCAAGTACAACTCATATGCATTGCTTTCACCACTCACTTTGGGGCATTTTGTTCCCTTTTATTTGCTCTTTTTCTTTTCTTTTCTTTTCTTTTTCTTTTATTTTTCTCTCTTTTTTTATATTATTTTTCTTTTGTTTTTCTCAATGCATATGATTAAATTATTGAATGCATAAACATGTCCTAAACATTTCTTTCACATTTTCAGAAATTTCTAACATACTCAATTCTCAAACCAAATGTTTCCAAACACAATTTTCCCACACTTAAATCATAAGCACTTTCACTAGTCTAAGCTAACCAAGGATTCAAATTAAGGACATTATTGTTTTTCGCTTAGAGTTGATGATGTGCTAAAATAAAGAACAAATGGGTATAATAGGCTCAAAATTGGTTTGCGAGGGATAATGAAAGGTAAGGCCATATGGGTATATGAGCTCAGTGAAACAAAGGCCTCAATCATGTAAGTGTATGTATACATCAAATAATGGAAATATAGAATTAAGCAAGACAAAGATCACAATTTTAGAGAGAAAAACACACATCAAAAATAAATTATTGGTTGATAAAATACAACCAATCAATTAGGCTAAAAAATCTTACAGGTTTTGTGTGTTCGAGCTCTAAACCATGTTCCAATATAATATTTCTTCAAACAAGTGTAACAAAAAATTTTATTCAAATTAGTGAAATACTTTAAAAGGTTTCTTGGAAAAGAAAACATTACTTCAACCAAGTGGTAAAATATGCAAAAAATCAAACAAATATGCAATCAATTATGCAAATGCAACAATGAACAAACAAATAAAATAAAAAATTTTTGGTGTTGAGTCAAGAAATAACTAACCCATGGAGATCGGTATCGACCTCCCCACACTTAAAGATTGCACCGTCCTCGGTGCATGCTGAGATGTGCAAGTGGATAGGGGTTGTGGTTTCTCAGCTGAGCTCTTTTTGTTCCTTTCCTTGCCGGCGGTTTGGGAGTAGCTTTCTCCTTTCCTTCCTTGGTGGCCATCCTGAAGAAGGGAAGAGAAAGTAAATTAAATTCAAATAGATATATAGCAAGGAAGAGAACGGAAGAGTGGTGATGGATGCACATTAGGATGTAATTGACATTAACACATGCTCGCGAGTACATGTGAAAAGCCATCAATTGAAAATAGCTAGTGCATATAAGGACAAGTGAATGCAAGGTGTTTATTGGCATGCCGGCAAAGGGCATGAGTAGCATAGACCAAGCATCACTTGTAATAAATCACCATGTTTGTATTGACAATTATATTCAATTAATAAAATAGTAAAGTGAGTTTATGAAAAGCAAGCATTGAATAGTATAAAGTATAATAGAGAAGTGCATAATGCCATATGGGCTTTTTCACAAACACATAGCATGTATGGTAAATAAGCTATTGAAAGTATTAAATTGAACATGCAAGCAACCCTTCAAAAAGTAATATATAATTGTCAAACAATTTCATAATAATTTACAAGAAAATAATTTCCCAATTAAATTTTTAACACCAAAATAACAAATTTAAAAAAGAAAATAAAAATATGCACAAAATAAAAAAAAAATGCAATGAATGAAAGTATGCAAATAAATTAAATAAAATAGAATGGAAGTGAGAGAAAATAAGAAAGGAAGAAGAAAGAAATAAGAAAAGATAAGAAGAATAAGGATTTGGAGAAGAAAAGATAAGAAAATTGGCACTAATCTGGAGAGGTTGTGCGACGCTGGCAACGCGGTCGCGTGGGTGACGCGGTTGCGTGGTGCGCAATAAGGTTAGGTGACGCGGACGCGTGGGGCACGCGATCGCGTGACTTGATTTGTGCTAGTGGCGCGAGTGCAGCATCGCGGTCGCACAACTCTCTGTTCAAAACTTAGTATTGCCAAAATCCAGGGTGACGCGGTGGCGTGGTCGACGCGATCGCGCGGGTGGCCTTTTTCTTAAAATGACACGGCCACTGGGGCACGCGGTTGCGTGGTAGGGCTTGGGCTTCCAGCACGAGTCCAACCCAATTCCAGCTCAACTTTCGGCCATACACCTTGTTACGTCGAAATCCAGGGCCACGCGGTCGCGTGGATGACACGGACGCGTGGGGAAGCCATTTTGCAAATGACGCGGCCGCATCAGCGATGCGGTCGCGTGGGACGATTTGTGCCCTTGGCACGCCTCCAGCCCTGATCCTACGTAACTCTCTGTTCAATTTCTTTTCCTCCTAACGCACATACGACGCGGACACGTCAGCGACGCTGCCGCGTCGCGTGCGTAAATCCCTTTTTTTTGAAAAATGAAGAATGCATTGTTAATATGAATGTGACGCAAAACTCCAGGTTCAGTATAATAAAATAAAATAAAACTAGAAAACAAATAAAACTAAATAAAATGAAAAATGAACGATCGTACCATGGTGGGTTGTCTCCCACCTAGCACTTTTAGTTAAAGTCCTTAAGTTGGACATTTGGTGAGCTTCCTGTTATGGTGGCTTGTGCTTGAACTCATCCAGGAATCTCCACCAATGTTTCTGATTCCAGTGTCCTCCGGGATCCCAAACTATGCATGTAAAGCCCTTAAGAAGCTTCAAACAGATTCTTAGGCTCCCGGGGTGACAAATGCCAGAACAGATTCCAGGATCCCAAACTTTACTTTTACACCGTTTTTGTCTCGATCTACATTTTTCCAGCCGGGTGAAAGGTGATCTGAATTCTCACTACAGTGACCAAATAGCTTCTGATGAGCGGATAATTTATACGCTTTTTGGCATTGTTTTTAGTATATTTTAGTTAGTTTTTATTATAGTTTTATTAGTTTTATTTAAAATTCACTTTTCTGGACTTTACTATGAGTTTGTGTGTTTTTCTGTGATTTCAGGTATTTTCTGGCTGAAATTGAGGGACCCGAGCAAAAATCTGATTCAGAGGCTAAAAAGGACTGCAGATGCTATTGGATTCTGACCTCTTTGCACTCGAAATGGATTTTCTGGAGCTACAGAAGCCCAATTGGCGCACTCTTAACGATGTTGGAAAGTAGACATCCTGGGCTTTCCAGTAATGTATAATAGTCCATACTTTTCCCGAGATTTGATGGCTCAAACCGGCGTTGCAAATCAGCTTCAGAATTCCCGGCGTTTAACGCCGGAACTGGCATAAGAATTGGAGTTAAACGCCCAAACTAGCATAAAAGCTGGCGTTTAACTCCAGAAAAAGTCTCTACACATAAAAGCTTCAATGCTCAGCCCACGCACATACCAAGTGGACCCCGGAAGTGGATTTTTACGTCATTTACTCATTTCTGTATACCCTAGGTTACTAGTTCACTATTAATAGGATCTTTTGACATTGTATCTCTACCTCATGACACTTTACACGTTTCTCATTGTATCTTCTACAGCATGAGTCTCTAAACCCTATGGTTGGGGGTGAGGAGCTCTGCTGTGTCTTGATGGATTAATGCAATTACTACTATTTTTCATTCAATCACGCTTGCTTCTATTCTAAGATATCACTTGTTCTTCAACTTGATGAATGTGATGATCCGTGACACTCATCATCATTCTTGCTTATGAACGTGTGCCTGACAACCACCTCCGTTCTACTTTAGATTGAGTGAATATCTCTTGGATTCTTTAATCAGAATCTTCGTGGTATAAGCTAGAATTGATGGCGGCATTCAAGAGAATCCGGAAGGTCTAAACCTTGTCTGTGGTATTCTGAGTAGGATTCAAGGATTGAATGACTGTGACGAGCTTCAAACTCCTGAGGGCTGGGCGATAGTGACAGGCGCAAAAGAATCACTGGATTCTATTCTGACCTGATTGAGAACCGACAGATGAATAGCCGTGCTGTGACAAAGCGCGTTGAACATTTTCACTGAGAGGATGGGAGGTAGCCATTGACAACGGTGAAACCCTATATACAGCTTGCCATGGAAGGAGCCTTGCGTGCATGAAGAAGAAGAAAGTATGAATGCAGAGATTCAGAAGATAGAGCATCTCCAAAACCTCAACCTATTCTCCATTACTGCAAAACGAGTACTTATTTCATGTTCTTTTACTTTTCACAATCAAACCTGATAATTATTGATATCCTGACTAAGATTTACAAGATAACCATAGCTTGCTTCAAGCCGACAATCTCCGTGGGATCGACCCTTACTCACGTAAGGTATTACTTGGACGACCCAGTGCACTTGCTGGTTAGTTGTGCGGAATTGCAAAAGTGTGATTGCAATTTCGTGCACCAAGTTTTTGGCGCCGTTGCCGGGGATTGTTCGAGTTTGGACAACTGACGATTTATCTTGTTGCTTAGATTAGGACTGTTTTATTTTTTGTTGGTTTAGAGTCTTTTATTTGAGTTTAGTTTCATCTTCTAAGTTTGGTGTCTTCTTTGTGTTTTCCTTTAAGTTTTCAAAAATTTGTGTCTAATTTTCTAAAAATTTTAAGTTTGGTGTCATTTTGTTGTTTTTCTCTTTCCTCATTTCAAAAATTGATTCTTTTTCAAAATAATTTTCAATCATATATTTTCAATTGCTAATTACAAAATCTTTTTAATTAACTAATTGATTTAGTTTTCAATTTGCTTTGATTTTATTCTCTTTTGGTTTTCAAATTCTTATTTTATTTTCCATTTATTTTATTTCATTATTTTCGGTTAATTTTTTTTAAAAAAAAAACAATTTTGCTTTACCTGTGAATCCATATCATATTCCCTTTCTCCATCATGGACCTAAGTGAAATTGAGCAGTCCAGAAGGACTCTGGGGTCATATGCTAACCCCATTACAGCTGCATATGGGAGTAGCATCTGTATACCTCCCATTAAAGCAAGCAGCTTTGAGCTAAATCCTCAACTCATTATCATGGTGCAGCAAAATTGCCAGCATTCCAGTCTTCCACAGGAAGAACCTACTGAGTTTCTGGCACAGTTCTTACAAATTGCTAACACAGTACGTGATAAAGAGGTGGATCAGGTTGTCTACAGATTATTACTGTTTCCATTTGCTGTAAAAGATCAAGCTAAGAGGTGGTTGAATAACCAACCCACAACAAGCATAAAAACATGAAGACAGTTATCAGACAAATTCCTGAATCAATTTTACCCTCCAAAAAGGATGACACAGCTAAGGTTGAACATCCAAGGCTTTAAACAAGAGGATAATGAATCCCTTTTTAATGCCTGGGAGAGGTATAGAGGTATGCTAAGAAAATGCCCCTCTGAAATGTTTTCAGAGTGGGTACAGTTAGACATCTTCTACTATGGGCTTACAGAAAAAGCTCAGATGTCTCTAGACCACTCAGCTGGTGGATCTATACATACGAGGAAGACGATTGAAGAAGCTCAAGAGCTTATAGATACTGTTGCTAGAAATCAACATTTGTACTCTAGCAATGAGTCCTCTACAAAAGAAGAAGTTATGGCAGTAGCCACGGATCCTACTCCTCAAGAACAGATGGTTGAGCTTAATCAGCAATTACACCTGATGACAAAACAGTTAGCAGAATTTAAAGAGATGCTCCAAGAAACTAAAATTACTAACAAGAACATAGAATCACAGTTGAATCAGGCAAAACAGCAGTTATCTAAACAGATAACAGAAGAATGCCAAGCAGTTCAACTGAGGAGTGGGAAGACATTGAATAACACTGCTCAAAGTAGCAAAAAGCCAATAAAGGAACAATTGACAGAGGATAACCAAACCATTGTCCAAAATCCCTCTGAGGACAGTAAGAGCCCAGAGAGGAATACTCTTGGCGTTCAAACGCCAGAAAGGGGGGAAAAGCTGGTGTTAAACACCCATTCCCTGCCCAGTTCTAGCGTTCAAACGCCAGAAAAGGGGGAAACGTTGGCGTTAAACACCCATTTTTCACCTAATCCTGGCGTTCAAACGCCAATGGGGAATCAGACACCTGAGAGTGCTGATAGTAACCCCTCTAAAAAGGCTTCTCCAACCACTCCTGTAAGGAATAAACCTACAGCAACTAAGGTTAAAGAATATAAAGCCAAGATGCCTTATCCTTAGAAACTCTGCCAAGCGGAACAGGATAAGCAATTTGCCCGCTTTGCAGACTACCTAAGGACTCTTGAAATAAAGATTTCGTTTGCAGAGGCACTTGAGCAAATACCTTCTTATGCTAAGTTCATGAAAGAGATCTTAAGTCATAAGAAAGATTGGAGAGAAACTGAAAAAGTATTTCTCACTGAAGAATGCAGTGCAGTCATTCTGAAAAGCTTACCAGAAAAGCTTCAAGATCCAGGAAGCTTTATGATACCATGCACCTTAGAAGGTGCTTGCACCAAGACAGCCTTGTGTGACCTTGGAGTAAGCATCAATCTAATACCTGCATCTACTATCAGAAAGCTTGGGTTAACTGAAGAAGTCAAACCAACCCGGATATGCCTCCAACTTGTTGATGGCTCCATTAAACATCCATCAGGCATAATTGAGGACATGATTGTCAAGGTTGGGCCATTCGCCTTTCCAACTGACTTTGTAGTGCTGGAAATAGAGGAGCACAAGAGTGTAACTCTCATTCTAGGAAGACCTTTCCTAGAAACTGGACGAACTCTCATTGATGTACAAAAAGGGGAAGTAACCCTGAGAGTCAATGAGGATGAGTTCAAGTTGAATGCTGTAAAAGCTATGCATCATCCAGACACATCAAATGACTGCATGGGCGCTGACATTATTGACTCTTTGGTGGAAGAGATCAATATGACTGAGAGTCTCGAATCAGAGCTAGAGGACATCTTTAAAGATGTTCAGCCTGATTTGGAGGAATCAGAGAGAATAATAGAACCTCTGAAAATCCCTCAGGAAGAGGAGAAACCTCCCAAACCCGAGCTCAAACCATTACCACCATCCCTGAAATATGCATTTCTGGGAGAAGGTGATACCCTTCCTGTAATCATAAGCTCTGCTTTAAATCTACAGGAAGAGGAAGCACTAATTCAAGTGCTAAGGACACACAAGACAGCTCTTGGGTGGTCCATAAGTGATCTTAAGGGCATTAGCTCAGCAAGATGCATGCACAAGATCCTATTGGAGGATAATGCCAAACCAGTGGTCCAACCACAAAGGCGGCTAAATCCAGCCATGAAGGAGGTGGTGCAGAAAGAGGTCACTAAATTACTAGAGGCTGGGATTATTTATCCTATTTCTGATAGCCCCTGGGTGAGCCCTGTCCAAGTTGTCCCCAAGAAGGGAGGCATGACAGTAATTCATAATGAAAAAAATGAACTGGTTCCTACAAGAACAGTCACAGGGTGGCGTATGTGTATTGACTACAGAAGGCTCAATACAGCCACCAGAAAGGATCATTTTCCTTTACCGTTCATAGACCAAATGCTAGAAAGACTAGCTGGTCATGATTATTACTGCTTTTTGGATGGCTATTCAGGTTACAACCAAATTGCAGTAGATCCTCAAGACCAAGAGAAAACAGCATTCACTTGCCCTTCTGGTGTGTTTGCCTACAGGAGGATGCCTTTTGGTCTATGTAATGCTCCTGCAACCTTTCAGAGATGCATGCTATCCATCTTCTCTGATATGGTGGAGAAATTCCTGGAAGTCTTCATGGATGACTTCTCAGTATATGGAGACTCATTCAGCTCCTGTCTTAACCACCTAGCACTTGTCCTGAAAAGGTGCCAAGAGACTAACCTGGTTTTAAACTGGGAGAAATGTCACTTTATGGTGACTGAAGGAATTGTCCTTGGGCACAAAATTTCAAGCAAGGGAATAGAGGTGGATAAGGCAAAGGTAGAGGTAATTGAAAAATTACCACCACCTGCCAATGTTAAAGCAATCAGAAGCTTTTTGGGACATGCAGGATTCTACAGAAGGTTTATACAGGATTTTTCGAAAATTGTTAAACCTCTGAGCAACCTGCTAGCTGCTGACACACCATTTGTGTTTGACACACAGTGTCTGCAGGCATTTGAGACCCTGAAAGCCAAGCTGGTCACAGCACCAGTCATCTCTGCACCAGACTGGACATTGCCATTCGAACTAATGTGTGATGTCAGTGACCATGCCATTGGTGCAGTGTTGGGACAGAGGCATAACAAGCTTCTGCACATCATTTATTATGCCAGCCGTGTTTTAAATGATGCACAGAGGAACTACACAACCACAGAAAAAGAGTTACTTGCAGTGGTCTATGCCATCGACAAGTTTAGATCCTATCTAGTGGGATCAAAGGTGATTGTGTACACTGACCATGCTGCGCTTAAGTACTTACTCACAAAGCAGGATTCAAAACCCAGGCTCATAAGATGGGTGTTGCTTCTGCAAGAGTTTGATATAGAAATAAGAGACAGAAAAGGGACAGAGAACCAAGTAGCTGATCATCTGTCCCGAATAGAACCAGTAGCTGGGGCGTCCCTCCCTTCTACTAAGATCTCTGAGACTTTCCCAGATGAGCAACTCTTTGCCATTCAGGAAGCTCCATGGTTTACAGATATTGTAAATTACAAAGCTGTGAGGTTCATACCCCAGGAGTACAGCAGGGTGCAAAGAAAGAAATTAATTTCAGATGCCAAGTACTACCTATGGGATAAGCCATATCTCTTTAAGAGATGTGTAGACGGAATGATCCGCAGATGTGTACCCAGAGAGGAAGCACAAAGGATCCTATGGCACTGCCATGGATCACAGTATGGGGGACATTTTGGAAGTGAACGAACAGCCACTAAAGTCCTCCAACGTGGCTTCTACTGGCCTACTCTCTATAGAGATGCTCGAGAGTTTGTGCGTAACTATGACAGTTGCCAAAGAGCTGGTAACTTGCCTCACGGATACGCCATGCCTCAACAAGGGATCTTAGAGATTGAATTGTTTGATGTATGGGGGATTGACTTCATGGGTCCGTTCCCACCATCATACTCAAACACTTACATTCTGGTGGCAGTGGACTATGTATCTAAGTGGGTAGAAGCTATTGCTACACCCACTAATGATACTAAGACCATGTTGAAATTCCTTCAAAAACACATCTTCAGCAGATTTGGTGTTCCCAGAGTCCTAATCAGTGATGGGGGTACTCATTTCTACAATAAACAGCTCTACTCTGCTATGGTCCGATATGGAATTAGTCACAAAGTGGCAACCCCGTATCATCCACAGACAAATGGACAAGCTGAAGTCTCTAACAAAGAGCTAAAAAGAATCCTAGAACGAACTGTAATTGCCCGTAGAAAGGATTGGGCAAAGAGCTTGGATGATGCTCTGTGGGCATACAGAACAGCATTCAAGACTCTAATAGGAACCTCTCCATACCAACTTGTGTATGGCAAGGCCTGTCATCTGCCTGTGGAACTGGAACATAAAGACTACTGGGCAACCAGATTCCTTAACATGGATGCTAAGTTAGCTGGTGAAAAAAGATTGCTCCAGCTAAATGAGCTAGAGGAATTCAGACTCAATGCCTTTGAAAATGCAAAAATTTATAAGGAAAAGGCTAAGAGGTGGCATGACAGGAAGTTGTCATCCAGAGTCTTTGAGCCAGGACAAAAAGTTTTGCTCTTCAACTCTAGGCTCAAACTGTTCCCAGGAAAACTTAAATCCCGGTGGAGGGGTCTGTATGTGATTACAGGAGTGTCACCATATGGATATGTTGAGCTTCAGGATACTGATTCTGACAAAACGTTCATTGTTAATGGACAGAGGATCAAGCATTATCTTGAAAGTAATTTTGAGCAAGAATGCTCAGAACTGAGGCTGGAATGATCCTCAGTGAAGGTCCAGCTAAAGACAATAAAGAAGCGCTTGCTGGGAGGCAACCCAGTCATTAGCAGGTTATCTGTTTTGTTTAATCATAGTTTGATATATATTCTCAAAGGGCAAATATCAAAATTGAAGGAATTCACAGAGTTACAGAAGGATTCAGTGCAAAAAACAGAGAAAAAGAGCTTGCTGGCGAAAAAATGCCAGTAAAGGGTACTTTGGGCGTTAAACGCCAGAATGGGCACCATTGCCCATTCTGGCGTTTAACGCCAGTAAAGGTGCCATTTTGGGCGTTAAACGCCAGAATGGGCACCATTCTGGGCGTTTAACGCCAGGTGTGCAGCATCCTGGGCGTTTAGCAAAACGCCCAGTGATGAAGGGGATTCTGGCGTTTAACGCCAGCCAGGGTACCTTGCTGGGCGTTAAACGCCCACATTGGCCAGCATTTGGGCGTTAAACGCCAGAATGGATACCATTCTGGGCGTTTAACGCCAGAAAGGTGGGGGACGGAGATTTCGCTTTCTAATCAAAATTTTTTCAAACTTTCCTGTTTTGATTCATAATTTTCTACATAAATGATGAGCAGATAATTTGTATGCTTTTTGGCATTGATTTTAGTATGTTTTTAGTATAATCTAGTTAGTTTTTAGTATATTTTTGTTAGTTTTTAGTTAAAATTCACTTTTCTGGACTTTACTATGAGTTTGTGTATTTTTCTGTGATTTCAGGTATTTTTTGGCTGAAATTGAGGGACCTGAGCAAAAATCTGATTCAGAGACTGAAAAGGACTGCAGATGCTGTTGGATTCTGACCTCCCTGCACTCGAAGTGGATTTTCTGGAGCTACAGAAGCCCAATTGGCGCGCTCTCAACGGCGTTGGAAAGTAGACATCTTGGGCTTTCCAGCAATATATGATAGTCCATACTTTGTCCAAGATTGGATGGCCCAAACTGGCGTTCAAAGTCACCCTCAGATTTCCCAGTGTTAAACGCCGGAACTGGCACAAGAATGGGAGTTAAATGCCCAAACTGGAACCAAAGCTGGCGTTTAACTCCAAGAGAAGTCTCTACACGAAAATGCTTCAATGCTCAGCCCAAGCACACACCAAGTGGGCCTGGAAGTGGATTTTTATGTCATTTACTCATCTCTGTAAACCCTAGGCTACTAGTTCTCTATAAGTAGGACCTTTTACTATTGTATATGGGGGATCTGGGTAGCTATCTTTGTTCTTATGCTATCTTAGATCATTGGGAGGCTGGCCATTCGGCCATGCCTAGACCTTGTTCTTATGTATTTTCAACGGTGGAGTTTCTACACACCACAGATTAAGGTGTGGAGCTCTGCTGTACCTCGAGTATTAATGCAATTACTAGTGTTCTTCTATTCAATTCCGCTTGTTCTTGTTCTAAGATATCACTTGTTCTTCAACTTGATGAATGTGATGATCCGTGACACTCATCATCATTCTCACCTATGAACGTGTGACTGACAACCACCTCCGTTCTACCTTAGATTGGGTGAATATCTCTTGGATTCCTGATACACGATGCATGGTTGATCGCCTGACAACCGAGTGCTCGCCTGACAACCGAGCCAGCCTTTCCGTGAGATCAGAGTCTTCGTGGTATAGGCTAGAACTGATGGCGGCATTCAAGAGAATCCGGAAGGTCTAACCTTGTCTGTGGTATTCTGAGTAGGATTCAATGATTGAATGACTGTGACATGCTTCAAACTCCTGAAGGTGGGGCGTTAGTGACAGACGCAAAAGAATCACTGGATTCTATTCCGGCCTGATTGAGAACCGACAGATGGATAGCCGTGCCGTGACAGGGTGCGTTGAACATTTCCACTGAGAGGATGGGAGGTAGCCACTGACAACGGTGAAACCCTTGCATAAGCTTGCCATGGAAAGGAGTAAGAAGGATTGGATGAAGACAGTAGGAAAGCAGAGAGACGGAAGGGACACAGCATCTTCATGCGCTTATCTGAAATTCCCACCAATGAATTACATAAGTATCTCTATCTTTATCTTTATGTTTTATTCGTATATCACCCATATCCATTTGAGTTTGCCTGACTAAGATTTACAAGATGACCATAGCTTGCTTCATACTAACAATCTCTGTGGGATCGACCCTTACTCGCGTAAGGTTTATTACTTGGACGACCCAGTACACTTGCTGGTTAGTTGTGCGAAGTTGTGTTTATGCCATGGTATTGAACACCAAGTTTTTGGGGTTCATTACCGGGGATTATCTGAGTTGTGAAAAGTATTGATCACAATTTCGCGCTATCAAGTTTTTGGCGCCGTTGCCGGGGATTGTTCGAGTTTTCGGCAAGCTTTTGGTCCGGTAACATCAGTGCCAAATTTCTGATCCGGCAACAGCACCAAGTTTTTGGCGCCGTTGCCGGGGATTGTTAAGTTTGGACAACTGACGATTCATCTTGTTGCTTAGATTAGGTATTTTTTTTCTTCAGAATTCTTAAAGAACGAATTCTAGTGTTTCATAGTGATCTGTTGAAGTCTGGCTGGATGTGAAACCATGTCTAATTTTATTGGACCGAGGTTTCAACTTATCATCACAAGAGCTTGTTGATTTCTATCAATCTTGCTGTTGGAGCAGTGATCTGCTAAGGCTTGGCTGGCCTTTGGCCATGTCTAGTGTTTTGGACCGAAGCTTTCTTTGAAAGCTTGGCTGGCTGTGAAGCCATGTCTAATTCCTGGACCGGAGTCTTAGACTAAACATTGCATGATTCCTGGAATTCTCATTAAGAATTTTGATACCTTTATTTTCTTTTCCACTTAATTTTCAAAAAAGCACAAAAAAAAAATTTACAAAATCATAAAATTCAAAAATAGTTCTTGTTTGAGTCTAGTGTCTCATTTTAAGTTTGGTGTCAATTGCATACATTCATTCATGTGTCTTAAGTGATTTTCAAGTTATTCTTGATGATTTACTTGCTCTGATCTTTGAATTCTATTTACTTGAGTGTTTATGTGTCTCATATGCATTCTCATTTTGTTAGTGTCAGTAGTATACAAACTGCTAAGTTTGGTGTCTTGCATGCATTGTTATTTGATTTTAGTTGCATTTTGATTATTCCTTATTATTAAAAATCCAAAAATATTTTTTATTTGTGTCTTTTCAAGTCAATAATACAGAGAATTGAAGATTCAGAACATACAGCAGAGGAATTACACAGAAAAAGCTGGGCGTTCAAAACGCCCAGTGAGGAAGGCAAACTGGCGTTTAAACGCCAGCCAGGGTGCCTGGCTGGGCGTTTAACGCCCAAAAGGGTAGTAGTTTGGGCGTTAAACGCCAGAATGTGCACCATTCTGGGCGTTTAACGCCAGGATGGCACAAGAGGGAAGATTCTGTTTTCAAATCATATTTTTTTTCAAGTTTTCAAAGTTTTTCAAAATCAAATCTTTTTCAAATCAATTTTTCAATCAAATCTTTTTCAAAACCAATTTCTTTCCATTTTCCAAGATACTTGCTATCAATTAATGATTTGATTCAACATTTCAAGTATGTTACCTTTTCTGTTGAGAAAGGTTTAATGTTTGAATCATATCTTTTCTTGTTAGCCAAGTTATTAATTTCAAAATCAAATCTTTTTAAAATGTTTTTCAAATCATATCTTCTCAATCACATCTTTTTAAAACCAATCATATCTTCTCAACCATATCTTTTTCAAAATACTTTTCAATCAAATCTTTTTAATTTCTAATTTCAAAATCTTTTTCAAAAATCATTTTTTTACTTAGTTTTCGAAAATTAAATACTATTTTTCAAAATGTTTTTAAAATCTTTTACTTAATTTTCGAAACTTCTTTCCTTCTTCTCACATCCTTCTATTTATGGACTAACACTATTCCTTAATACACAATTCGAACTCCATCTTTCTTGATAAGTTCGAATTTTTCTACCTCTGTCTTCCATTTTTCTTTTCCTCTGACTCCTCAAGGAATCTCTATACTGTGACATAGAGGATTCCATATTTCCCTGTTTTCTTCTCTTTCATATGAGCAGGAGCAAAGACAAAAGCATTCTTGTTGAGGCTGATCCTGAACCTGAAAGGAAGTTGAAGCGAAAGCTAAGAGAAGCTAAGGCACAATTCTCTGTAGAGGACCTAACAGAAATCTTCAAAGAAGAAGAATCCATGGCAGCCGAAAACAACAACAATGCCAACAATGCAAGGAAGGTGCTGGGTGACTTTACTGCACCTACTCCCGACTTTTATGGGAGAAGCATCTCTATCCCTGCCATTTGAGCAAACAACTTTGAGCTTAAGCCTCAATTAGTTTCTCTAATGCAACAGAATTGCAAGTTCCATGGACTTCCATTGGAAGATCCTCATCAGTTTTTAGCTGAATTCTTGCAAATCTGTGACACTGTCAAGACTAATGGGGTTGACCCTGAGGTCTACAGACTTATGCTATTCCCTTTTGCTGTAAGAGACAGAGCTAGAACATGGTTGGACTCACAACCTAAAGAAAGCCTGAACTCTTGGGAAAAGCTAGTCAATGCCTTCTTGGCAAAGTTCTTTCCACCTCAAAAATTGAGTAAGCTTAGAGTGGAAGTCCAAACCTTCAGACAGAAGGAAGGAGAATCCCTCTATGAAGCTTGGGAAAGATACAAACAATTAATCAGAAAGTGTCCCTCTGATATGCTTTCTGAATGGAGCATGATAGGTATTTTCTATGATGGTCTCTCTGAACTGTCCAAGATGTCTTTGGATAGCTCTGCTGGAGGATCTCTTCATTTGAAGAAGACGCCTACAGAAGCTCAAGAACTAATTGAAATTGTTGCAAATAACCAATTCATGTACACTTCTGAAAGGAATCCTGTGAACAATGGGACAAATCAGAAGAAAGGAGTTCTTGAGATTGACACTCTGAATGCCATATTGGCTCAGAACAAAATATTGACTCAACAAGTCAATATGATTTCTCAAAGTCTGTCTGGAATGCAAAATGCACCAAGCAGTACTAAGGAAGCTTCATCTGAAGAAGAAGCTTATGATCCCGAGAACCCTTCAATGGAAGAGGTGAATTACATGGGAGAACCCTATGGAAACACCTATAATCCTTCATGGAGAAATCATCCAAACTTCTCATGGAAGGATCAACAGAGACCTCAACAAGGTTTCAATAACAATAGTGGTGGAAGAAACTGGTTTAGCAATAGCAAACCTTTTCCATCATCTTCTCAGCAACAGACAGAGAGTTCTAAGCAAAATACCTCTGACTTAGCAACCATGGTCTCTGATCTAATCAAAACCACTCAAAGTTTCATGACTGAAACAAGGTCCTCCATTAGAAACTTGGAGGGACAAGTGGGTCAGCTGAGCAAGAGAATTACTGAACTCCCTCCTAGTACTCTTCCAAGCAATACAAAAGAAAATCCAAAAGGAGAGTGCAAGGCCATCAACATGGCCGAATTAGGAGAGGAGGAAGAGGCAGTGAACGCCACTGAGGAAGACCTCAATAGACGTCCACTGACCTCCAATGAGTTCCCCAATGAGGAACCATGGGAATCTGAGGCTCAAAATGAGACCATAGAGGTCCCTTTGGACTTACTTCTGCCATTCATGAGCTCTGATGAGTATTCTTCCTCTGAAGAGGATGAGTATGTCACTGAAGAGCAAGTTGCTAAATACCTTGGAGCAATCATGAAGCTAAATGACAAGTTATTTGGAAATGAGACTTGGGAGGATGAACCCCCTTTGCTCACCAAAGAACTGGATGACTTGTCTAGGCAGAAATTACCTCAAAAGAGACAGGATCCTGGGAAGTTTTCAATACCTTGTACCATAGGCACCATGACCTTCAAGAAGGCCTTGTGTGACCTAGGGTCAAGTGTAAACCTCATGCCTCTCTCTGTAATGGAGAAGCTAGGGATCTTTGAGGTGCAAGCTGCAAAAATCTCACTAGAGATGGCAGACAACTCAAGAAAATAAGCTTATGGACTTGTAGAGGATGTTCTGGTAAAAGTTGAAAACCATTACATCCCTGCTGATTTCATAGTCCTAGAGACTGGGAAATGCATGGATGAATCCATCATCCTTGGCAGACCCTTCCTAGCCACAACAAAGGCTGTGATTGATGTTGATAGAGGAGAATTGATCATTCAAGTGAATGAAGAATCCTTTGTGTTCAAGGCTCAAGGATATCCCTCTGTCACCATGGAGAGGAAGCATGAAGAGCTTCTCTCAAAACAGAGTCAAACAGAGCTCCCACAGTTAAACTCTAAGTTTGGTGTTGGGAGGCCACAACCAACTTCTAAGTTTGGTGTTGAACCTCCACATTCAAACTTTAAGTTTGGTGTTGGGAGGTTCCAACATTGCTCTGAGCATCTCTGAGGCTCCATGAGAGCCCTCTGTCAAGCTACTGACATTAAAGAAGCGCTTGTTGGGAGGCAACCCAATACTATATTTTATCTATTTTTCCTTGTTATTTTATGTTTTTTGTAGGTTGATGATCATGAGAAGTCACAAAAACAATTAAAAAAGCAAAAACAGAATGAAAAACAGAAAGAAAAATAGCACACCCTGGAGGAAGATCCTGCTGGCGTTTAAACGCCAGTAAGGCTAGCAGATGGGCGTTTAACGCCCAGTCTGGCACCATTCTGGGCGTTTAACGCCAGAAAGGGGCACCAGACTGGCGTTAAACGCCAGAAAAGGGCAAGCACTTGGCGTTAAATGCCAGAAATGGGCACCAGCCCTGCGTTTAACGCCAGAATTGGCTCAAAACGCATTTTTGCATGCCATTTGGTGCAGGGATGACTTTTCCTTGACACCTCAGGATCTGTGGACCCCACAGGATCCCCACCTACCCTACCACTCTCTCTCTTCTTCACCAATTACCTCAACACCTCTTCCCCAAACACCCTTCACCTATCAAATCCCATCTTTCTCTTCACTACTCACATCCATCCTTCAATAAACCCATCTTCACTCCTTCATTTTCACACAACCTAAACACAACTTCTTCCCCTTTTTTTGGCCGAACACAAAAGCCATTCCCTTCTTTCTCATTTCTTCTTCTTCTACTCTCTTCTTTCTTCTTTTGCTCGAGGACGAGCAAACCTTTTAAGTTTGGTGTGGTAAAAGCATTGCTTTTTGTTTTTCCATAACCATTTATGGCATCCAAGGCCGGAGAAACCTCTAGAAAGAGGAAAGGGAAGGCAAAAGCTTCTACCTCCGAGTCATGGGAGATGGAGAGATTCATCTCAAGGGTGCATCAAGACCACTTCTATGAAGTTGTGGCTTTGAAGAAGGTAATCCCCGAGGTTCCTTTCAAGCTCAAAAAGAGTGAATATCCGGAGATCCGACATGAGATCCAAAGGAGAGGTTGGGAAGTTCTTACCAACCCCATTCAACAAGTCGGAATCTTAATGGTTCAAGAATTCTATGCCAATGCATGGATCACCAAGAACCATGATCAAAGTGTGAACCCGGATCCAAAGAATTAGCTTACTATGGTTCGAGGGAAATACTTGGATTTTAGTCCGGAAAATGTAAGGTTGGCATTCAACTTGCCCATGATGCAAGGAGATGAACATCCTTACACTAGAAGGGTCAACTTTGATCAAAGGTTGGACCAAGTCCTCACAGTCATTTGTGAAGAGGGCGCCCAATGGAAGAGAGATTCAAGAGGAAAGCCGGTTCAATTGAGAAGGCATGACCTCAAACCCGTGGCTAGAGGATGGTTAGAGTTTATACAACGCTCAATCATTCCCACTAGCAACCGGTCCGAAGTTACCATAGACCGGGCTATCATGATTTATTGCATCATGGTTGGAGAAGAAATAGAAGTTCATGTGGTTATATCCCAAGAACTCTATAAGGTGGCGGACAAGTCCTCTACCTTGGCAAGGTTAGCCTTTCCTCATCTCATTTGTCACCTTTGTTATTCAGTTGGAGTTGACATAGAGGGAGACATCCCCATTGATGAGGACAAGCCCATCACTAAGAAGAGGATGGAGCACACAAGGGATCCTACTCATCATGAGATCCCTGAGATTCCTCAAGGGATGCACTTTCCTCCACAAAACTATTGGGAGCAACTAAACATCTCCCTAGGAGAACTGAGTTCCAACATGGGACAACTAAGGGTGGAGCACCAAGAACATTCCATCCTCCTCCATGAAATTAGAGAAGATCAAAGAATCATGAGAGAGGAGCAACAAAGGCAAGGAAGAGACATTGAGGAGCTCAAGCACTCCATAGGATCTTCAAGAGGAAGAACAAGCCGCCATCACTAAGGTGGACCCGTTCTTTAATTTCCTTGTTCTTTATTTTCCTGTTTTTCGAATTTTATGCTTATGCTTATCTATGTTTGAGTCTTGTGATCATTAGTGTCTTAGTGTCTATGCCTTAAAGTTATGAATGTCCTATGAATCCATCACCTCTCTTAAATGAAAGATGTACTTAATTGAAAAAGAAAAGAATTGCATGAATTTTGAATTTTATAACAGTTTAATTATTTTGATGTGTTGGCAATATTTTTGTTTCTGAATGTATGCTTAAACAGTGCATATGTCTTTTGAATTTGTGGTTCATGAATGTTGGCTCTTGAAAGAATGATGAAAAATGAGACATGTTACTGAGGATCTAAAAAATCATAAAAATGATTCTTGAAGCAAGAAAAAGCAGTGAATATAAAAAAAAAGAGAAAAATGAAAAAAAAAAAAGGGAGAAAAGAAAACGAAAAAAAAAGAGAAAAAAGAGAAATAAAGTTGTGATCCAAGGCAATAAGAGTGTGCTTAAGAACCCTGGACACCTCTAGTTGGGGACTCTAGCAAAGCTGAGTCACAATCTGAAAAGGTTCACCCAATTATGTGTCTGTGGCATGTATGTATCCGGTGGTAATACTGGAAGACAGAGTGCTTTGGGCCACAGCCAAGACTCAATAAATAGCTATGTTCAAGAATCATCATACTTAACTAGGAGAATCAATGACACTATCTGGATTCTGAGTTCCTAAAGAAGCCAATTATTCTGAATTTCAAAGGATAGAGTGAGATGCCAAAACTGTTCAGAGGCAAAAAGCTAAAAGCCCCGCTCATCTAATTAATACTAATCTTCATAGATGTTTTTGAAATTCATTGCATATTCTCTTCTTTTTATTATTTGATTTTCAGTTGCTTGAGGACAAGCAACAATTTAAGTTTGGTGTTGTGATGAGCGGATAATTTGTACGCTTTTTGGCATTGTTTTTAGTATGTTTTTAGTATAATCTAGTTAGTTTTTAGTATATTTTTGTTAGTTTTTAGTTAAAATTCACTTTTCTGGACTTTACTATGAGTTTGTGTGTTTTTCTGTGATTTCAGGTATTTTCTGACTGAAATTGAGGGACCTGAGCAAAAATCTGATTCAGAGACTGAAAAGGACTGCAGATGCTGTTGGATTCTGACCTCCCTGCACTCGAAGTGAATTTTCTGGAGCTACAGAAGCCCAATTGGCGCGCTCTCAACGGCGTTGGAAAGTAGACATCCTGGGCTTTCCAGCAATATATGATAGTCTATACTTTGCCCAAGATTTGATGGCCCAAACCGGCATTACAAATCAGCTTCAGAATTCCCGGCGTTTAACGCCGGAACTGGCATAAGAATTGGAGTTAAACGCCCAAACTGGCATAAAAGCTGGCGTTTAACTCCAGAAAAAGTCTCTACATATAAAAGCTTCAATGCTCAGCCCAAGCACACACCAAGTGGACCCTGGAAGTGGATTTTTACGTCATTTACTCATTTCTATATACCCTAGGTTACTAGTTCACTATTAATAGGATCTTTTGACATTGTATCTCTACCTCATGACACTTTACACATTTCTCATTGTATCTTCTACAGCATGAGTCTCTAAACCCCATGGTTGGGGGTGAGGAGCTCTGCTGTGTCTTGATGGATTAATGCAATTACTACTATTTTTCATTCAATCACGCTTGCTTCTTATTCTAAGATATCACTTGTTCTTCAACTTGATGAATGTGATGATCTGTGACACTCATCATCATTCTTGCTTATGAACGTGTGCCTGACAACCACCTCCGTTCTACTTTAGATTGAGTGAATATCTCCTGGATTCTTTAATCAGAATCTTTGTGGTAGAAGCTAGAATTGATGGCCGCATTCAAGAGAATCCGGAAGGTCTAAACCTTGTCTGTGGTATTCTGAGTAGGATTCAAGGATTGAATGACTGTGACGAGCTTCAAACTCCTGAGGGCTGGGCGTTAGTGACAGACGCAAAAGAATCACTGGATTCTATTCCGACCTGATTGAGAACTGACAGATGAATAGCCGTGCTGTGACAGAGCGCGTTGAACATTTTCACTGAGAGGATGGGAGGTAGCCATTGACAACGGTGAAACCTTACATACAGCTTGCCATGGAAGGAGCCTTGCGTGCATGAAGAAGAAGACAGTATGAAAGCAAAGATTCAGAAGATAGAGCATCTCCAAAACCTCAACCTATTCTCCATTATTGCAAAACGAGTACTTATTTCATGTTCTTTTACTTTTCACAATCAAACCTGATAATTATTGATATCCTGACTAAGATTTTCAAGATAACCATAGCTTGCTTCAAGCCGACAATCTCCGTGGGATCGACCCTTACTCACGTAAGGTATTACTTGGACGACCCAGTGCACTTGCTGGTTAGTTGTGCGGAATTGCAAAAGTGTGATTGCAATTTCGTGCACCAGCTTCCTAGACCCATTCAGTTGAGCTTTATACCAACCTTTGTGTTTAAACTTAAAGCTTCCAACCATGATGAACCTTGCAGGACAATTCTTACCACTGACCATCTTCCTCTTACTCTTGATGCCACAAAGAGCTCTAAGTTGACCATCCGTCTCTAGTAGCCCATTTTCAAGTGGGATTAGAAAGCTAAGGGATATAAATTTTACTCACTTGAATGTTGTGAAGGATGATGGCAACTTAGGGGGAGGTATTTTTAATGAAATTGCAAGCTCCACTCCCTTGTGCTCCTCTCTGATAATTACCACCTCTTTGCAAGCTTCTTCAATTTCAACCTCTTCCTCTTGGTAGCTCTCTTTCAATTCAATCTCCTATACATTGCTTTCCAAGGGCATGGTAGGTTGTGCTTCTTCTTCTTGAATCTCCATCTCTTGATCAACCTCTTTCAAGTCTTCAACTATGATATGCTTTGGAGGTTGTACACCCTCCTCAGCATCAATTTCAACCGTCTTGGAAGGAGGCTCTATATCTTGACTTTCCCATGGAGGTTATGCATCTCCTAAGTCTTCAACCACTTCTTCTTCTTCTTGAACAATGACAGCGTCTTCTACTTGTTCTAGTACGAATTCATTCTCTGTCTTGTCCACTGGGGTTTCTGGTATCTCCGTCATGCTACGCTCTTCAGTAGACTATCCACATGGAGTTGTGGCTGATCCTTGTATATTTGAGTGCCTAGAAACCCATTGAATTACTACTTGCTCCAGTTGTTGAATGGTTGCCTGAAATCGATCCACTGTTTCCTTGAAACGATCCTTTGTCTCTTGATGTACTCGGCTTTCATAAGTATGATCATAGTGCTCTTGGATTGATGGATTGGAGATGATGAATATTGAAGTGGTGGTTCTTGGGAGTAATTGGGTTGGAATTGGGGTGGTTTTATATATGGTTCATATGGCTCATAAGGTGGTTGGTATGGTGGTTGAGGGTTAGGGTCATATGGAGGTGAATGGCGAAAAGGGGCTTGTGAGTTTGGTGGTCCAAAGTTATGTTGAGGAAAGGTTCATAGGCATATGGTGGTGGTTGTTGATAGTCCATTGGAGGTGGTTGTTGCCATGAGGATTGATCAAGTCCTAGTGGCTCCTCCCATCTTTGATTGTTCCAACCTTGATGCCTGTTCTCATTGTAATTTCTTCTTCCTGCAACATTATTGTAACCAGACTCATAGCCAAAGGGGTAAGAGTTCATGATAGCAAAAAATTAAAAACAAAAATAAAAACAAATTGAAATTAAAAGGTTATTTAAATTTTGAATTTGAAAATTAAATTTTAAAATTTGAATTTTTAATTTTTGAAATTTGAATTTTTAAAATTTTTAATTTTGAATTTTGAAATTTGATTTTTGAAACAAGATAAGAATAGATAAAATTTTAAAATGAAAATCAATAACCTCTTAATTTACAAAAAAGTGAAAAAATAAAAATAAAAATAAAAACAAATCAAAAAGCAAATATTTACAATAACCAATAATAAGGCACACGTTTGCAATTCCCCGGCAACGACGCCATTTTGATGAGAGAACTTTTGCGTGGTCTAGAAATTTGCGGATAAATCCTCGTTGCAAGTATAATTTCTAAACCTTCAAAAGTCCTTTCATACAAACGTTTTGGTTGTCACAAGTAACAAACCCCCTTGAAATTGATAACCGAGTATTCAAACCTCGGGTCGTCTTCTCAAGGAATTGCAGGGAGGTATGTTCTTATTATTGATTATGAGTTTGTAAATTAGGGGTTTTGGAAATTAGGGAGCAGTATGTTGCATAAGAAGAAATGAAATAAATAAATAACTATAAAATAAACTCTTGGCAAGGTACGAAAACAGGAAGTCCTATCCTGGTTATCCTTATCAATTGTAAAGAGAATTGGATTCTTCTCCCACTTGTTAACCTCTAACTATGAAGGTAAGTTATGTGGATGAATTAATTCTAATTCCTCAGGTCCTAGTCTTTCCTTGGGAAAGACTAGAGTTATTGGAACTTGAATTAATTCTTGAAGAATTCCAATTTTCAATCAACAATGAGTTTGATAACTCAAGGGTCACCAATTATTTAACCAAAGCCGAAAGGGAAAAATAATTCTAAATTGAATTGAAAGCAATCTTAAACAGAATAAAACAATCATAATCTGAAATACCTCAAAATGCATTAATAAAAGAAATCAATTCTAACATGAAGTTCGTAAACCAACATTAACAAACTGAAATAAAATAATAGAATAAATAAAGAACCCGGGATTGAGAGCTACTCCTAAAACTAAGAGAAATCCTAAATCCTAATACTAAGAGAGAGGAGAGAACCTCTCTCTCTAAAAACTACATCTAAAACATGAAAAGTGATTTATGAGAACCTCCTCATGAATGAATGGATTCCCCCACTTTATAGCCTCTAATCTGTGCTTTCTAGGCCACAAACTGGGTTAAAAACAGCCCAAAAATCGCCCCCAGCGTATTCTGGTACGTACAGGTCACGGAAAAGTGACACGGCCGCATGGCTTACGCGGCCACGCGGGTTGTGTTCCTGCCAGGTCACGCGTCCGCGTGACCCACGCGTTCGCGTCGCCTGGCATCAAGGCAGCTATGGCAAATTATATATCAAATCGAAGCTCCGGATGTTAGCTTTCCAACGCAACTAGAACTGTGTCGTTTGGACCTCTGTAGCTAAAGTTATAGCCGTTTGAGTGCAAAGAGGTCAGGCTGGACAGCTTAGCAATTTCTCCAACTTGTATTCCTTCCACTTTTGCATGCTTCCTTTCCATCCTCTGAGCCATTCCTGCCCTGTAATCTCTGAGATCACTTAACACATATATCAAGGCATCTAATAGTAATAAGAGAGGATTAATAATAAGCAAATATAAGATCAAAGAAGCACGTTTTCAATCATAGTACAAAATCAGGAAGGAAATATAAAACTATGCAAATATTATGAATAAGTGGGTAAAGAGTTGATAAAATCCACTCAATTGAGCACAAGATAAACCATAAAATAGTGGTTTATCAGTCAGCCTTTTCACTTGTACACAATCCAGTGCAAAAATCTTGATTCTTGCAAGACTTCCATCCTGATCATATTATAGAATCTTCTCTTATCAATTCTCACCTTGAAGCAAGCATAAATGTTTTTTTCTTTCACAATTTCTTTTATGAAGGTACTTTGCACCTTGAGCCTAGCCGTGACTCTAAATGTTTTATCTCAAGCTTTGCTTGACATAGAAACACCACAAACACTTGATCGGGGAACCTTTTGAGTTCATATGGTCCTTTTAACCTTCCCAATCAGCGGTGCTCAGAGGCTTTAGCTTTCTCTTTCTTTGGGGGGGGGGGTGCTTTGCACCTTGAGTCTAGCCGTGACTCTAAATATTTTGTCTCAAACCTTTCATGACACAAAAAATACCACAAGTACTTGAGTAGGGAACTTTTTGAGTTCATATTTTCTTTAACTTTTCTAGTCAATGGTTCTCAGAGCCTTTGGATTCTCTTTCTCCCATTGTTTGTTTATTTAATTGTTAATTAGTTGATTGATTGCACTTCTTCAAGGTTTTGTGAAATATGAGAATCCTCTAATACTCCTCTAGTTTGAAGTCTCAAATAGTGATACTCATTTTGCACTGAACACTTCAGTTAGTTTGGCTTTCCGTACCCACTTAGTCATACTTTTTCTAGTTTTGCTCAACCCTTTTTTTTTCATTTTCTCTATGATACATAATCCATGCTTGCTAAGTGTTGCAAAGCTCAAGAAGGAGTAAATGAAACAAAGTAAAACAAAACAGAAAACAATACAAAGGAAAGAAAAAGACAAATATAATAGTAAAAAAATAAAAGAAATGAAAGATAGGAGAAGCATAAAAGAACTTGACCACCTTATTTATCATTGTTGCCTTCATCATCATCGCCACCATCATCATCCTCGCCATCAGCAACTTCTTGACTCTCTCTTGGTTCCTGGTGCACAAAAATTGTGATCATCAATGGCGCCATCAACATGGTACGCACAATTGTAATCTCAACTCTTTATCACAACTTCGCACAACTAACCAGCAAGTGCACTGGGTCGTCCAAGTAATAAACTTTACGCGAGTAAGGGTCGATCCCACGGAGATTGTTGGTATGAAGCAAGCTATGGTCACCTTGTAAATCTTAGTCAGGCAGATTCAAATGGTTATGGATAATATATGAATAAAGCATAAAGATAGAGATACTTATGTAATTCATTGGTGAGAATTTCAGATAAGCGAATGGAGATGCTTTGTCCCTTCCGTCTCTATGCTTTCCTAGTGTCTTCATCCAATCCTTCTTACTCCTTTCCATGGCAAGCTGTATGTAGGGTTTCACCGTTGTCAGTGGCTACCTCCCATCCCCTCAGTGAAAATGTTCTACGCACCCTGTCACGGCACGGCTAATCATCTGACGGTTCTCAATCAGGTTGGAATAGAATCCAGTGATTCTTTTGCGTCTGTCACTAACGCCCAGCCTTCAGGAGTTTGAAGCTTGTCACAGTCATTCAATCATTGAATCCTACTCAGAATACCACAGACAAGGTTTAGACCTTCCGGATTCCCTTGAATGCCGCCATCAATTCTAGCTTATACCACGAAGATTCCGATCAAGGGATCCAAGAGATAAACATTCAAGCCTTGTTTGCTTGTAGAACAGAAGTGGTTGTCAGGCACTCGTTCATAAGTGAGAATGATGATGAGTGTCACATAATCATCACATTCATCATGTTCTTGGGTGAAAATGAATATCTTTACACAAGAATAAGCTGAATTGAATAGAAGAACAATAGTAATTGCATTAATACTCGAGGTACAGCAGAGCTCCACACCTTAATCTATGGTGTGTAGTAACTCCACCGTTGAAAATACATAAGAACAAGGTCTAGGCATGGCCGTGAGGCCAGCCCCCATGATCTAAGATAGCATAAGACTAAAGCTAGCTACCAAGATAAGAATACAATAGTAAAAGGTCCTATTTGTAGAGAACTAGTAGCCTAGGGTTTACAAGGATGAGTAAATGACATAAAAATCCACTTCCGGGGTCCACTTGGTGTGTGCTTGGGCTGAGCATTGAAGCATTTTCATGTAGAGACTTCTCTTGGAGTTAAACGCCAGCTTTTGTGCCAGTTTGGGCGTTTAACTCCCATTCTTGTGCCAGTTCCGGCGTTTAACGCTAGGCAGTTTTGAGCTGATTTGGAACGCCAGTTTGGGCCATCAAATCTCGGGAAAAGTATGAACTATTATATATTGCTGAAAAGCCCAGGATGTCTACTTTCCAACGCAGTTGAGAGCGTGCCAATTGGGCTTCCGTATCTCTAGAAAATCCACTTCGAGTGCAGGAAGGTCAGAATCCAACAGCATCTGCAGCCCTTTTCAGCCTCTGAATCAGATTTTTGCTCAGGTCCCTCAATTTCAGCTAGAAAATACCTGAAATCATAGAAAAACACACAACTCATAGTAAAGTCCAGAAAAGTGAATTTTAACTAAAAACTAATAAAAATATACTAAAAACTAACTAAAACATACTAAAAACAATGCCAAAAAGCGTATAAATTATCCGCTCATCAGTTCCCAAATTCCTGATACAGAATGTTTATCTTTTTCTTTGGGTTCCACAGTCCTTGAACAACTAGTTCCCTGTCTCTCCAGAGTGCATGTTCTTTGTTTATCTTCTTAAGTTCCTTTTTATAAACTTTGGCTACCTCTTCATATGGAGGTATTGTTGGATGTGCAGCATTTTGTGCCCAAATACAATAGATCATCTTGGCATGCATATTTAGTCACCAAGAGTCTTCGGCTTCATATCGAGTCTTAGAAAGTGCTCGATAATCTTGGAATTCCTTATGATGTTCCTCATGCAAAGCTCTAATGCCTCTTGTAAGGCCTTGTGCTCTTAGAATTCTCTATAGAAATTTGCTTGTTGTGCGAAGAATTCTTGGATTGCGGAGTACACTTGCTGCCACCCTACCTCTTGTTGTGGATGAGCAAAGTGTTGTTGACTCAGTTTAGCTTGAACTTGAGGAGCTTGAGGTTGAGGTGGAGGAAGTTGTCGAGCTTCTTTTTCTTGTGTTTCCTGATGAGGTGCTCCTCTTACTCCCTCCATTGAGTTCATGGTAATTGGTCTTCCTATTGAGATGGTGATATCATTCTCAATGAAGACACTGACAACTTAACAGAGATGATGGATAATACTTGAAAAACCCAGTAGAGAATTTTGAACTGAATTAGAGGTGAGGTGATTGATAAACCACTATTTTATGGTTTATATTGTATTTAATTGAGTGGTTTTATCAAGCTTTTCACCCACTTATTCATAGGATTTGCATGATTTTACAATTCATTCCTAGTTTAGTTCTATGATTGAAAACATGCTTCTTTGGTTTTAATTTAGCTAAGCTTAATTCTCTCTTATTACCATTCGATGCCTTGATCTGTGTGTTAAGTGTTTCAAGCTTCATAGGGCAGGGATTGGAAGAAATGGAAGAAATCAGAGTGACGCGTTCGCGTGCCTGACGCGACCGCGCGGATTGGAAGCTGCACGAACGACGCGAATGCATGGACGACGCGCACGCGTGATACAAAAAATGCTAAGTGACGCGATCGCATGGACGACGCGGACGCGTGACGTGCGCGATCTGCAGAATTACAAAAGTCACTGGCAGAGATTCTGGGCCACATTTCAACCCAATTTTTGGCCCAGAAACACAGATTAAAGTCAAGGAACATGCAGAGACTCAACATGCTTTTCATAATTCACAATTTTAGGTTTTAGATGTAGTTTTTAGAGAGAGAGGTTCTCTCCTCTCTCTTGGGATTTAGGATTAGGATTCCTCTTAAAGGATTTAGGATTTATTATTATTTCAACTTACAATTTCTTCTGAGCTTCAGGTTCAATATTTCTTTATTTTGACCTCTCTTCTACTTTGAGATACTTTAATGCTTTTATTTATGTTTGATTTATGTTGCCTTTTTGGCTTATGAATATTTAAACCAAGAGATTATTGGTACTCAACCTTTCTTACAAACGTTTTGGTTGTCACAAGTAACAAACCCCTTTAAAATTGATAACCGAGTATTTAAACCTCGGGTCGTCTTCTCAAGGAATTGTAGGGAAGTATGATTTATTATTGTTTATGGAAAAGTATATTTTTGGGGTTTTCAAAAGGGTTGAACAAGTAATGTAAAATAACAAGTCGTTAAAATAATAACTAATAAAGCTCTTGGCAAGGTATGAGAACTGGAAGTCCTATCCTGGTTATCCTTATCAATTGTGATGAGAATTAGATTTTTCTCCCACTAAGTCAACCTCTAACTATGATGGTAAGTCAAGTGGATGAATTAATTTTGATTCCTCAGGTCCTAGTATTTCCTTGGGAAAGGCTAGAGTTATTGGAACTCGAATTAATTCTTGAAGAATTCCAATTTTCAGTCAACAATGAGTTTGATAACTCAAGAGTTTCCAATTAATCAACCAAAGCCAAAAGGGAATAAAATCTACTTGAATGAAAATAATTTGGATAGAGCCCAAGCATCAATAACATAAATTAGAGAAAACAATTATAAGTCTGAAATACCTCAAATTATATTAATTAAGAAAATCCTAACATGAAACGTTCATAAGCCAAATAGGCAACATAACTAATACAAGCATTAAAATATTTGAAAGTAAAAGAGGAATATAAAGTAAAAAGGAATATTGAACCTGATGAAGAGTTGAAATCCTAAATCCTTTAAGAGGAATCCTAATCATAAATCATAAGAGAGAAAAGAGAACCTCTCTCTCTAAAAACTACATCTAAAACTATAAAAAGTGTATTATGAATGAATGATAATGAATTAATGGATTCCCCCACTTTATAGCCTCTAATCTATATTTTCTGGGCCGAAAACTGGGTTAGAAACAGCCCAGAAATCGCTGTTTACGAATTTAGCTACGCTGGTTTTTCGTCACTACGATGCGTCCATGTGGATCACGCGTTTGCCTTGCCTAGCGGTATGACCACTATGACAAATTATATATCAAATCGAAGCCCCGGACGTTAGCTTTCCAACGCAAGTAGAACCGCATCATTTAGACCTCTGTAGCTCAAGTTATGATCATTTTAGTGCGAGAGGGTCAGGCTGACAGCTTTGCAGTTCCTTCAACTTCTTGTATTCCTTCCACTTTTGTGTGCTTCCTTTCCATCCTCTAAGCCATTCCTGCCCTGTAATCCCTGAAATCACTTAACACACATATCAAGCCATCTAATGGTAATAAGAGAGCATTAAATAAAAGAAAATAAAAGCCAAAGAAGCATGTTTTCAATCATAGAACAAATTCTGGGAAGGAATTGTAAAACATGCAAATCGTATGAATAAATGTAGGAAAGATTGATAAAATCCACTCAATTAAGCACAAGATAAACCATAAAATAGTGGTTTATCAACCTCCCCACACTTAAACATTAGCATGTCCTCATGCTAAGCTCAAGAGAAGCTATAAAGGAGTGAAGAGGAATGATAGAGAGTATCCAATGTAACCTATTTATGCGGATGCAACTACATGCAAAATGTTTCTACCAACTTGATTAAAAGTAAATAAGTTCTTCAAGACAAATATGAATCAAATTCCACTAATTCAAATTATACAATAAAAAGCAAGTAAACTTGTAAGAAGATAGCTCATGAAAGCAGGGAACATAGAATCAAGCATTGAACCCTCACTGGTAGTGTATATCACTCTTGTCTCTCAGGTGTATAGGGTACTTCACTCTACTCTTCTTTAATCATGCTTTCTAAACTTTGTTCTTCATCTAACCAATCAACAAATATTTAATGTACTAATGCAAACATCATGAGGTCTTTTCAAGGTTGTAATGGGGCCAAGGCAAGGGTGAGGGTATATGTATGGCTAAGTGAGTTATAAATTGAATCTTTGAATAACCTGGGCTATCACCTAACATACATACATTCTATATAACTTCTAAAATCATGCCTAGCTACCCATGATTCCCACTTTTGTATCACATACTCATGTATCAACTTTTCTTTTAATTTGTGTCACATATGTATCAATTTATTTATTTATATTATATATATTTTTTCTTTTTTTATTTTTTTTTTCTTTTTTTTTGAGACATAAAAACTAAAATAACATATCAATGCATATGGAATTTTTAATTTTCTGTTTTACATGAGTAGATACCCAAATTTCCCAATATTCAGAATTAGAAACATGATACATTCCCTTATTCACCCATGTTCCCACAGTTTTCCCACACTTAGTTGATGCACAACTTCTATCTTAAACTAAACAAAGATTCAATTGGGATATTTAATTTGTTTTTCTGCTTAAGGCTAGTGATGTGGTTATAAAACAGAAGGAGATTAAAAAGCTCAAATTGGCTAACAAGGGTGACATAAAAAGGGTAGGCTTTATTTGGGATAAGTGATTTAATAATCAAATATGGCCTCAATCATATGCAAGCATGTAAATACACTAAATAATAGACATATAGAATGGAACAAAGCAAAGATTACAATCATAGAGAAGAAAACACACAAGAATAAAAATTTATGGTTAAATAATGTAACCATGTAAATAAGCTCAAATCTCACAGGTTGTGTGTTCTAGCTTTTAACTATGTTCCAAATACAACTTCAAACAAATTTAACAAATTTTTTTTAATTTAAATTAGTGAAATATTATAAAAAATTTCTTGAAAAAGAAAATATTACTTCAACTAAGTAGTAACTAAATGCATAAAATCAAACAAACATGCAATCAAATATGCAAATACAGCAATGAACAAACAAAGAAAATAGAATATTGGTGTTGAAAAGAAGGTAACTAACCCTTGGAAGTCGGTATCGACCTCCCCACACTTAAAGATTGCACCGTCCTCGGTGCATGCTAAGATGTGCAAGTGGATGGGGGTTGTTGTTCCTTAGCTGGTGCTCTCTTTGTTCCTTTCCTTGCCGGTGGTTTGGGAGTAGCTTTCACTGTACCCTTCTTGGTGGCCATCCTAAAAAGGAAAAAAGAAAGTAACTTTTAAAGCTAAGGGTTAGAGCAAGGAAGAGAACGGGAAAGGTGGTAATCAATGCACAGTGAAGAAGAATGATGTTAACACATGGTCATGACTACATGTGAAAAGTCATCAATGGGAATATAGTAAGTGCATGTAATGACAATTAAATGCAAGATGTTTATTGGCATGCTGGCAAAGGCATGAGTAGCTGATGAGCAGATAATTTATACGCTTTTTGGCATTGTTTTTAGTATGTTTTTAGTATGTTTTAGTTAGTTTTTATTATATTTTTATTAGTTTTTATTTAAAATTCACTTTTCTGGACTTTACTATGAGTTTGTGTGTTTTTCTGTGATTTCAGGTATTTTCTGGCTGAAATTGAGGGACCTGAGCAAAAATCTGATCCAGAGGCTGAAAAAGGACTGCAGATGCTATTGGATTCTGACCTCCCTGTACTTGAAGTGGATTTTTTGGAGCTACAAAAGCTCAATTGGCGCGCTCTCAATTGCGTTGGAAAGTAGACATCCTGGGCTTTCTATCAATATATAATAGTCTATACTTTGCCTGAGATTTGATGGTCCAAATCGGCATTCCAAATCAGCTCAAGACTGCCCGGCGTTTAACACTGGAACTGGCACAGAAGTGGGAGTTAAAAGCCCAAACTGGCACAAAAGCTGGCGTTTAACTCCAAAAAAAGTCTCTACACATGGAAGCTTCAATGCTCAACCCAAGCACACACCAAATGGGCCCAGAAGTGAATTTTTACGTCATTTACTCATTTTTGTAAACCCTAAGCTACTAGTTCTCTATAAATAGGACCTTTTGCTATTGTATTTTCATCTTTGGACGTCTAGTTCTTAGATCATCTTGGTAGCTATCTTCGAGTAGTCTTATGCTATCTTAGATCATGGGGCTGGCCTCACGGCTATGCCTAGATCTTGGTTCTTCTGGTTCCCTCTCTGGGGCCGAAGCCAATGATCACCATTATTACTTATGTATCTTCAACGGTGGAGTTTCTACACACCATAGATTAAGGTGTGGAGCTCTGCTGTACCTCGAGTATTAATGCAATTACTATTATTCTTCTATTCAATTCATCTTATTCTTGTTCTAAGATATCACTTGTTCCTCAACTTGATGAATGTGATGATCCGTGATACTCATCATCATTCTCACCTATGACCGTGTGCCTGACAACCACCTCCGTTCTGCCTTAGATTGAGTGGATATCTCTTGGATTCCTTAATCAGAATCTTCGTGGTATAAGCTAGAATTGATGGCGGCATTCTTGAGAATCTGGAAGGTCTAAACCTTGTCTGTGGTATTCTGAGTAGGATTCAAGGATTGAATGTCTGTGACGAGCTTCAAACTCGCGATTGTGGGGCATTAGTGACAGACGCAAAAGAATCACTGGATTCTATTCCGACATGATTGAGAGCCGACAGATGAATAGTCGTGCTGTGACAGAGCGCGTTGAACATTTTCACTGAGAAGACGGGACTGTAGCCATTGACAACGGTGATGCCCAACATACAGCTTGCCATGGAAAGGAGTAAGAAGGATTGGATGAAGACAGTAGGAAAGCAGAGAGACGGAAGGGACAAAGCATCTCCATACGCTTATCTGAAATTCTCACCAATGAATTGCATAAGTATCTCTATCTTTATGTTTTATTTATCTTTTAATCATTAATCTTCCATAACCATTTGAATCCGCCTGACTGAGATTTACAAGATGACCATAGCTTGCTTCATACCATCAATCTCCATGGGATCGACCCTTACTCGCGTAAGGTTTATTACTTGGACGACCTAGTGCACTTGCTGGTTAGTTGTGCGAAGTTGTGATAAAGAGTTGAGATTGCAATTGAGCGTACCATGTTGATGGCGCCATTGATGATCACAATTTCGTGCACCAGTAGCATAGATCAAGCATTCAATGTCCAAGTTAGATTACCAAGTCTTTCAAACTAAAAATATGTTTGTAATAACAATTATATACAATTACTAAAATATAAAAAGGGGTTTGTGAAAAGCAAGCATTTAGAGTAGTAGATTTAAAAGGAATCTAAAAAGTAGTGCAAAATACCATATGGGCATTTTCACAAACACATAGCATGCATGTTATATAAGGTATGGAAAATATTAATTTGAACATGCAAGCAATCCTATAAAAATAATATATAATTGTTAAACAAGTCCTAAACAATCCACAAGCAACATATAGAAATAATGACCCAAATAAATCTCCAACACCAATAGGAGGAAAAAAAAAGAAAAAGAAAAAGAAGGGAAAGAAAAGATTTAGATATGGGGAAGAAAAGATAAGATATTTGGCTGATCTGGAAAGTGGTGCGGCGCATGTGACGCGGACGCGTGGGGCACGCGTTCGTGCGGGTAGCACGTAAGTGAGGTGACGCGGAAGCGTTGGTCACGCGGACGCGTGACATGGTTTGTGCTAGTGGCGCGAGGGCAGCCTCGCGCTCGCACAACTCTTTGTTCGAAAATCATATGGCCACTTTTGAGGGTGACACGATCGCGTGGTTGACGCGATCGCGTGGATGGCCAAATTATGAAAATGGCGCGGACGTGTGGGGCACGTGTAAGCGTGGCAGGGCTTGTGCTTCTAGCATGAGTCCAGTCCAATTCTAGCTCAACTTTCGGCCATACACCCTTTTTACGTCGATTTTGAGGCACGCGTTCGCGTGGGTGACGCGGACTCGTGGGAGGCGTTTTTCCCACATGACGCGGACGCGTCAGCGATGCGGTCGCATGGATCAAGTTGTGCCAAAGGCACGCCTCCAGCCACGCTTTCGCGTGACTCTTTGCTCACTTTTCTTTTCTTCCAAATGCACATATGACGCGGACGTGTCATCACGCTTACGCGTCACGTGCGGGTTTTTTTTTATGCACTATGCAAAATGCAAAATGCAATGAATGTCATTTAAGCCAAATTCAAAAATAGAGTAAAATTAAAACTGAAAAAGGAACGATCATACCATGGTGGGTTGTCTCCCACCTAGCACTTTTAGTTTAAGTCCTTAAGTTGGACATCCTGGTGAGCTTCTTGTTATGGCGGCTTGTGCTTGTATTCATCCAAGAATCTCCACCAGTGTTTGGAATTCCCACAGCCTCCGGGATCCCAAACTAGGCGCAGAATGCCTTCAAGCAAGCTAAAGCAAGTGACAAGGCCCCAAGAGTATTGATTTTTAGTCTGAATTCCGGGGTCCCAAATCTTGCTTTTGCACCCGTCTTCTTGATCATTATGATTCCATCCGAGTAGCAAGCAATCTGAATTCTCACTAAAGCGGCCAAACAACTTCCTAGACCCATTCAGTTGAGCTTTACACCAACCTTTGCGTTTAAACTTTGAGCTTCCAACCATAATGAACCTTACAGGACAATTCTTACCACTGACCATCTTCCTCTTACTCTTAATGCCACAAAGAGCTCTGAGTTTACCATCCATCTCCAGTAGCCCGTATTCAAGTGGAATTAGAAAGCCAAGGGATATGAATTTTACCCACTCGAATGTTGTGAAGGATGATGGCAACTTAGGGGGAGGTGTTTCTAATGAACGTGCAAGCTCCACTCCCTTGTGCTCTTCTTCGACATCTTCCACCTCTTTGCAATCTTCTTCAATATCAACCTCTTCCTCTTGGTGGATTTCTTCCAATTCAATCTCTTCTTCATTGTTCACCAAGGGCATGTGAGGTTTTGCTTCTTCTTCTTTCATCTCCATGTCAAGTCCAATGGGAGAGGACACAAATGTAGATAAGAATTCATCAATGATCGAATCCATCTCTTGATCATCCCTTTCAAAGTCTTCAATCATGAGATGCCTTGGAGGTTGTACACCCTCCTTAACATCAGTTTCAAACGTCTTTGAAGGAGGCTGTATAACTTGACTTTCCCATGGAGGTTCAGCATCTCCTAAGTCTTCAACCACTTCTTCTTCTTCCTCTTCAATAATTCCAGCTTCCTCCACTTGTTCCAGTACAAATTCATGCTCCTTACTGTCCACCGGAGTTTCTAATGTCTCTTTCATGCTACGTTCTTCATTAGATTGTCCACATGAAGCCATGGGGGTTCCTTGAGTGTCCGAACATCGGGAAGCTAATTGATTTATCACTTGATTTAATTGATGAAGGGTTGCGTGAAATTGATCCACTGTTTCCTTGAAACGATCCGTTGATTCTTGTTGCGCTCGGCTATCATAAGTAGGATCATAGTGCTCTTGGATTGATGGATATGGAGATGGTGTATATTGAGGTGGTGGTTCTTGGGAGTAATTGGGGTGGAATTGGGGTGGTTCTATATATGGTTCATACAGTTCATAGGGTGGTTGGTATGGTGGATTTGGGTTAGGGTCAGATGGAGGAGAATGGCGGAAAGGGGCTTGTGAGTATGGTGGTCCGAAGCTGTGTTGAGGATATCTATTATTTTGGTATGCATTGTAGAGTGGTCTCCGTCCATGATATCTTGGAAGGTGTTGTTGCCTAAAGGGTTGATCAGATCCTCTTGGCTCCATCCATCTTTGATTGCTTTGACCTTGATGCATATTCCTGTTATAGCTTCCTCTTCTTGCAACATAGTTATAACCAGACTCATAGCCAAAGGGGTGAGAGTTCATAGTAGTGAGAGAAGATAAAAACAAAAACTAATAAAAAGAAAATATTTTGAAAAATATTTGATATTTTTTTTTGAAAGATATTTACAATAACCAATAATAAGGCACATGTTTGCAATTCCCCGGCAACGGCGCCATTTTGAAAACCCAAGGGGAGGAGTAAATCCAGATCTAAAACCTACCACGATTCATCCGGCACTATATGGCTAGGGTACATATCCGAGGCACCCTCCCCTTCCCTTATCTAGTTACCCAGCTAGGCCGTCAGGCTGACATGCCTTGGGAGGACGCTGATGAGAGGCCACCTGCTACAGAGTGCAGGAAGATTATTCCTCACATCAGGAACTTTCTGGCCTTGGGCTATAGACTTGACTTCCTTACTGCTTCCGATGAGACAGCCACACCCTCAGTTGCCCCCTCTTCTTCCACTGCTGCACCTACCCCGCCCACTGCTACTCCAGCTACTCATGAGCCTATTTACCATTTGGTGCATCGACTGTTCGCCCACTTGGACCGTATGGAGAGTCGCAACAAGCGACGCTATGAGCACCTCAAGTTGATGATCCGGTCCGGCGGCGACATCCCCTCCGATCCTGACACCCCTTCCGATACATCTGAGGCGGAGGCATTTGATCATGAGTAGCAGGCACCCACACAGGCTGCGCAAGCAGGCCTGGCGCAGGCTGTGCCACATCCTGAGGTGCCACACCAGATGCAGGCCACAGATCCCGAGATTCCTATCCAGTCAGACCCTCCTCTGCAGCAGACAGAGCCTTCTACCCTCATCCAGTCCGCAGATCCTCAGACTACCACCACGACACCAGCAACCCATCCTTCCGGAGATGACACTTCGTCACACCCTGCTTGAGTGAGCATCGAGGACGATGCTATTATTTAAGTGTGGGGAGGTCGCCATCTCTGGCATCTATTTTGGTGAACTACTACAGACTCTCTTCTTATTTTAGCTATTTTCTGTATTTTTGCACATTTTTCTCTCTTTTGCTTTTGACTGTATTTTTACATTATGCACTTTGGGCTGTATAATATCTTGGATATTCTAGCTTTGAGTTGCACATTAGTTTACTAGTTATATTTTAAGTGGATTAATTAGTATAGTTTACCCTTTTTAGCATATGATAGTTGATTTGATTGAAAATAAAAAGGAAGTAAGCTAGAAACTTTAACAGAATAAAAACAATCCACACCTTGTATATATAGCATTACATGTTAGTAAGTTAACAACATTTCATCAAGGAGGAACACTGAAAGTTTAAGGCCATTCAATATATATTTTACATTGAGAATAATGGGAACTCTTGATTTCTACCTGCATGGCATATATAAGTGATATATGATTTTTGAGTTAGAGAACACACAGCCCATAAGTTTTGAGATTAATTGTATGTTACATTTAAACCATAATATTTTATTCCTGTGTGTTCCGCCCTTCTTATTTATTCTGGTGTTCTTTACTTTGTTTTAATCTGTATGTCCGATTATAGAACATAGATACATACCAAGAAAGTGATTGAGGCCATTGTTTGATTCTAGCTCACCACTCCCAAATTAGCCTACCTTTTACATCACCCTTGTTAGCCCCCTTGAGCCTTTTAATCCCCTTCTTCCTTATAACCACAATACTAGCCTTAAACAGAAAAATAAAATAAAAATCCCAAGTTGAATCCTTGGTTAGCTTAAGATAGATTTTGTGTATAATTTAAGTGTGGGGAATTTTATGGGAACATGGGATGATAGGAAAGTAGGAAATTAAATCAAACAAGTTATGTGAAAATAATTTGGGAAGCATGCTCATGTGAAGTCAAAATAAATTAATTACCATATGTAGAAAAAAAAAAGTGATGCACATGGAATACAAATAAATAGAAAAAAAATCTGAATATGAGCATGTAATATAAAATTGGGAGAAATATGGGAAAATAAGTGAAGAAGCTTTGCTTTACAAAATATGTATGTTAGGTGAGATCTTAGACTAATCAAGGATTCACTTAATTAGCTCACTTAGCCTTATACATATATCCTTACCTTTACCTTGGCCCCATTACAACCTTAATCAAAGACCTCATGATTTTTGTATGCCTATATTCTATAATTGTTCATTGGATAGATGAAGAACAAAGTTATGGAAAACAAGAATAAAAAGAAGAAGAGAGTGATTAACCCAATAAACACTGAGTGACTAGAGAGTAAACACAAAATCCAGTAAGGGTTCAATAGCTCATCACCATATATCTTTACTTCTATTATTAATTATCTTGCAAATTTGAAAAATATTTTATTTACCCATCTCAATTGTAAAAGTGCCTTAACATTATCTAAGGTTGGCTATGCATATATGATTCCTTGAGAATGTGAATTAATTTAACTACATGTAAAGTTTTATATATAAGTGGATAATAACTAGATTTGCATGACTCATTTAGGTAGATGCATTTAGAATAGATTGCATTGCATGAGATTCCACCACCTTACCTTACTCTTTATCTTGGACTTAGCATGAGGACACACTATTGTTTAAGTATGGGGAGGTTGATAAACCCACATTTTATGATATATTTTGTGCTGAATTTAAATGAATTATTCAATCCTTCACTCAATTCTTCATGTTAATTACATGGTTTTACTTTCCCTTCCTTATTATGTGATGTATGTGAAAAAGATGTTTCCTAGGCTTTAAAAATATTAATTTTAATTACCTTTTATTGCCATTCGATGCCGTGACTTATGTGTTAAGTATTTTCAGATTTTCTAAGGCAGTAATGATTTAAAGGATGGAAAGGGAACATGCGAAAAAGGAAGGAAAGCATAAAACGGAGTTTTTGAAGAAACTGGCAGCAATGCGATCGCATGGGCGCCGCGGCCGTATGCCAGCACGAAATGGCAATGACGCGATCGCATGATTGACGCGATCGCGCACCACAAGTGAAACGCATATGACATGGACGCATGACTGAAGCGACTGTGTGACAAGGAAAATTTCACATGACGCGACCGCGTGACCGACGCGGACGCGTGACAGAGGCCACGCACCAAAAATTACAGAAAGCAATCCCAGCGATTTCTAAAGCCCTTTTTGGCCCAAATCCAAGTCTAGAAATCACAGACCAGAGGTTATGAAGTGGGGGAATGCATCCGAAAGGAAGGGAGCTCGCCAATTAGTTACTTTTCATGATTTAGATGTAGTTTTGAGGGAGAGGTTCTCTCCCATCTCTTAGGATTTAGGATTAGGATTCCTCTTAAAGGATTTAGGATTTATTATTATTTCAACTTACAATTTCTTCTGAGCTTCAGGTTCAATATTCCTTTATTTTGACCTCTCTTCTACTTTGAGATACTTTAATGCTTTTATTTATGTTTGATTTATGTTGCCGAATTGGCTTATGAATATTTTCCATGTTAGATTTGACTGCTTTGAATGAATGTTAATTGAGGTATTCCAGATATTTATGATTCTTATTTAGCTTTTTATATTATTGGCTTTGTTTGATTAACTGGAAGCTCTTGAGTTATCAACTATTCAGGATTGATTGTTATGTCGGCTGATTAATTGGAATTCCACTAACTCTAGTCTTTCCTTAGGAGTTGGCTAGGACTTGGGAAATCTAACCAATTGGTTCACTTGACTTTCCCTTGCTTACGCAAAGGTTGACTAAGTGCGATTAACTTCCATTCTCATAGGAGTAACTAGGATAGGACTTCCGAATTTTCATATCTTGCCAAGAGTTTATTTTACAGTCATTTATTTATTTTATTTGTCATTTAATTTACTTGTTCCTCACTTTCAAAACCCCCAATTTACAAAACTCATAACCAATAATAAGAACATACCTCCCTGCAATTCCTTGAGAAGACGACCCGAGGTTTGAATATTCGGTTATCAATTTTAAAAAGGGTTTGTTACTTGTGACAACCAAAACGTTTGTAAGAAAGGACTTCTGTTGGTTTATACGCTATAATTGCAACGAGTACCAAATTGTAAAGATTCTTAGACCACGCAAAGTTCTTCTCTTCAAAATGGCGCCGTTGCCAGGGAATTGCAAACGTGTGCCTTATTATTGGTTATTGTAAATATTTTTCTTTTACTTGTTTATTTGTTCCTTCTCTTCCTTCTTATTTCTGATAGCTACTATGAATTCTCACCCCTCTTCTTTGAGTTTGGTTCTAATTTTGTTGCAAGGAATGGAAGCTATAATAGGACTATGCATCAAGGTCTAAGCAATCAAAGATGGATGGAGCCACAAGGATTTGATCACCCCTTTAGGCAACAACATCATCCTATATATCATGGACAAAGACCATTCTACAATGCATACCCAACTGATAGATTTGGTGGACCGCCTTGTAGCTACCAACAAGCCCCATCCTATGCTAAGAGATTATCCTCTCGACATAACTTCGAACCACCACACTCACAAGCTTCTTTTCACCATTCACTATCACATGACCCTTATCCACCCCAACGCCAATCCAATTACTCCCAAGAACCACCACACACCTATGCACCATGTCCATATCCATCAAGCCAAGAATCACAGGTTCGCCTCGAAGAATCAGTAAAACAATTTAATGCAACCCTTCATCAACTGGAGCAAGCAATAAATCAATTATCTTCCAGACGTTCAGGCACTCAACAGACTCCCATGGCTTCATGTGGAGAATCTAATGAAGAACGCAGCACGAAGAAGACACTAAAGACTCCAGTAGACTGCAAAGAGCATAACTTTGTACTGGAACAAGTAGAGGACGTCATTGTAGAAGAAGAAAAGTTAGTTGAAGATTTAGGAGATGCTGAACCTCCGCAGGAATCCAGAGGTGTGGACAATTCCATCGAAGACGTTACAATTAATGCTAAGGAGGATAGTGCACAACCCCCAAGGCAAGTATCTTATGAGGAATTAGACGGAATAACCCAAGACTCAAGTTTTCCTAATGATGATAGTCACCACTCAAGTTCTCTTAATAATGAACTTGCACCCGCAAGTGAATTCTTTGAGACAGAAGAATCTTTCCCAAGTGAATACGAAGACGATGCAGAGGTCGACTTTTCTCAACCTCCTAATTATGACTCAAGTGATGAGGAAGATATGGAAGACTTTGACCAGGACATGGCTGGAATGGAAAAGGTTTGCAAAGAAGTGGGGGAATTCACTGAAGAACACAAGGGAGTAGAGCTTGCAGAACCACTGGAAACGCTTGTCCCAAGGCCATTGCCATCCAACTCAAACTTCAAGTGGGTAAAATCCTTAGCTTTTATCTTTATTTTTCCACTTGAATATGGCTTGCTTAAAACAGATGGCCAGCTTCGAGCTCTCTACGGCTTTAAGAGTAAGCAGGAAATGGCTCATACTCAGAGCTGGTGCACAATGTTCGATAAAGTTCTACGCTTCAACTCGAAGTGCACGTATTGGCATCATGATCAATCGAATGGATCTGGAAAAACGTTTGGTCACCATGGTGAGAATCTATTTTCTAAACCGCCCGGCTGGAGAAATGCAGATCAAGATAAAAACGGGTGTACAGGTAGAATATGGGATCTTGGAATCTATTCCGACAGTCGTCACCCCGGGAGCCTGAGAATATGTTTGAAGCTGCTCAAAAGCTTTACGTACCTTGTTTGGGACCCCGGAGGCTATTGGCATTCCAAACATTGGTGGAGATTTCTGGATGAATTTAAACATAAACCGCCATAACAGGAAGCTCATCCAATGTCCAACTTAAGGACTTTAACTAAACGTGCTAGGTGGGAGACAACCCACCATGGTATGGTCGTTTCTTTTTTCAGTTTTATTTTGCGTTATTTATTTCTATTCTTTTTCAATTGAACCTGAATATTATTCATTAGCATTGCATACCACATAATTGCATAATTGCATAAAAAAAAGTGTGACGCGACCGCATCATTCGGCCGTTCGCGTCGTTTGCAAAAGACACTCCCCACGCGTTCGCATCATTCACGCGGCCACGTGACTTAGAGATCGGCGTAAAAATCCCAACATCCAGAAAGTTGGGCTGGACTCGTGCGGCTGTTGCGCGTTTCACACAACACGACCCACGCGGTCGCGTCTTTGACGCGGCTGCGTCACTTGCACAACATCAATCCCATGCGACAGCGTGAGCGACACGATCGCGTCGCATGGATTGCCCACCACCCCAAAGGAGATAGTGAGTTGCGCTGAACCAACGCTAGAATTGCGCGTTTCGCACGATTTCTAGCGACGTGATCGCATGCTCCACGCGATCGCGTCCTTCATTATCTACCCATTTCATGCGACCGCGTACCCCACGCGATCGTATCCATCCCATTCCACACCAGCCACGCGACTGCATGCTCTATGCGATCGCGTGGATTGCAAATTATTAACCCCATGTGACGCGAACCCTAAAGATCACGCACCCCCAACCCCTTTCTTCTTCCTCTTCCCTGCAACCACCCCCTCTCTCTCTGCCTTTCGCCGCCGCACCTCCGATGACCACCCAATACCACCACAACGCCCACCCCCTTCTCTCTTTTCCCTTTCTTTCCTCTTCTCCCTCGACCACTCTTAAACCCCCCTTCCGCGACCACCACACCCACTGCACCGCCCTCAACCGCCGCATCAGCCACCACCACTATCCCCCAGCCATCTCTCTGCTCCACTTTCTTTCCCACGCCTATTAGGTTCCGCCGAATGCCATCCTTCTTTCAATTCCTAGTTAATTACATATTTCTCTGTTTATGTTCATAATTAGGCTAGTTAGATATGCATGTTGTAGTGGATTCTAGGTGGTTAGGTAGTCTAGGATTTGGATAGTGGATTTAGGCCTAATTAATTGCGCTGTTCGTACTTCTTGTTTTATAATTTTTGCAATTCTACTGTTGCTGTGATGTTAGTGTTGTTCATATGCTGTTCTTACTATTCATACTGCTTTTGCGAATGTTCTTTCTTGTTCATACCTAATTGCAGTTTGTTTTATTTTATATGAACTATTCTGATTGCTGTTTATTTTTTGAGAACATCCAATTTTTAGCCGAAATGTTGCCCAATTTTCTGTAGACTGTTTTGTTTCTTTTCATGTCATGGTTTTGGCACTTTGAACTTTGCTTTACTTTGCTTTTACCAAACCGATTCATGAATACCAGGGCAAGCTTTCTTATTCTTTTTTATTTCCTTGTTCACAATCTGCATTTTTTATGTTTAGATTCCAATTTTTGCTATTTCTATGTCTATCTAAATTTTCAGCAACCTGATTTCCTTGTTTGGATATGAGTCCACTGTAGCTTCTAATTGTGAATGCTTCTTACATAGAAAATGATTATCATACCACTTACTCTGACTTTCTTTTTCCTAACTCACTGATTTCAACTTCCTTACCTCTTTTTCATTCATAACCTAATTACCTTTCAAAACATTCCTTCTGGTTTTTCCTATTCTCTTTAACCTTCTAACCAAGGCATGATGATAGTTTTTCCTAATTAACATGAATTCTAATACATTTTGGATTGTGAATTTTTCTTCTCGGACTTTTAACTCTTATACAATCCTTAATGCACATTCTTTAACTCATTTTCCTTACTCTGCTGCCCCCTTGCCACTATGTGCTTATTTTGTTATTTGCCTACCTGTTTTCTTATTTCCATTATATCCTTGATTTCTGTTTTTCAGGATGTCTGACACCCAACGAAAGGGAAAAAGAAAGGCAACAACTGGCAAACAAAAAAGAGGAGAATCCTTTATGTCTCTCTTAGAACTTTTGCATGATGAATCCTGGCGGGACAAGCACTTTACCACGCAGGAGAAGGCTGACCAGCTCCTCCCTGCCAATGATCCAATTAAGTTTGCAAACCGGTACTGTGAGCTGAAGTTTCCTATGTTTGCTACCTCCAGAAATCTGTACCTGGAGAGGACTTTGAAAATTCCAGAAGAACTACAGCAGTACACCTCCGATCAGATCAAACAGAGAGGCTGGTTCTTCCTAGAGCAAAACTTGACAGAGGTAAATGCTTCCTGGGTAAGAGAGTTTTACTGCAATTACTTTAAGACTTCCCTGGATGCAGTGCACCTCAGAGGGAAACAGATATTGGTCACTGAAGAGGTCATTAAGGATATTCTGCACCTTCCACCTAAGTCCGATAAGCCTAACGGTTACCAAAAGGTTGAGGAGGACATGCGCTTTCTTAGATTTGACTGGGATGCTGTCAAGGAGAGGATAGCCCTTGACCCTACTGTCCCATGGGTCATAGGTACAAACACCACCATGCCTAAAGGAATCAAGCGGAAATACTTGAATGATAAGGCCTGGCTCTTGATGCTACGATTTTAGGAAATTGCACGATCGGCAAAAATTCCTTCCGGCAAGTGCACCGGTTATCGTCAAGTAAAAACTCACAATAGAGTGAGGTCGAATCCCACAAGGATTGGTTGAGTGAGCAATTCGGATTAGAAGTGTGTTCTAGTTGAGCGGAATCAAGATTTAGATGAGAATTGCGGAATCTTAAATTGCTGAAATTAAAAAGGGATCGGGGTGATTGCATGAATTTAATTGCAGAATGTAAAAAGAAAGTGGTAGATCAGAAATGGGGAATTCATTGGGTTTCAGGAGATATTGAGATCTCCGAATCAAAACATTTTTATCCCTTCCTCAACCAATGCATTCATTGAATTTTGCTTGGCAATCTTATATGATTGGATCCCAATCCCTTGGCTCACCAATTCTCTCTAAAAACAAACAAATTCCCAATCCCTTGGTTTAAATGTTCATAAGAAGAGATCATGCTCGATCACTGATTATACCACACAGTTTCATGAACCACAATTTGGTAGGATTACATGTCACAATATCCATCCAAACCCCAATCCAATTCACTGTGAGAAAGCTTCTCTAGCATGAATCCTCTATTCCTTTCCCAAGGTTCCGAAGGATTCCAATTATGGATAGTTTCTTTCCCAAGACAACTAACCAATGTAGTTAGATCGAGAAGCTTTCTAACAAAATTCAAGAGAAAAGATTAAAGAAGAAGATAAAAACTATTATTGATTCGTTGAATTACAATAGAGCTCCCTAACCCAATGAAAGGGGTTTAGTGAGTCATAGCTCTGAATTCAATTACAAAAAGTATGAAAACTAGCAAAAATGATCAAAAGTTCCTCCCTACTAACTTAAATTCTATCCTATTTATACACTTTCTAAATTGAGCTTCTGTTGTGTTTCTTGGGCTTTGAGGCCTTTCCCTGATTTCCTTTTGCTTTGGGTTTATGATCCATAATCCTGATGAGGCTGCTGATCCAATTCTGTAACATTCATTGAACCAACTTAGTGATAATTAAGTAATGACACATGACTCAACAAATTGAAATTCCAGACTCATCAATTCTTCAGGCCCAATCCCATAAACCATGATATTCAATTGGGTTTCATACCAGAGTACGTTTAAGTTAATGTTTGTGCTCAAATGCTAACTTAAACTGCAATATCTTTGGCCCAGAAACCTTTTCAAATAGTGGCGTTTAAGTTGCAGTTTAAGCTTCAGTTTAAGGTTAAACTGAAGCTTAAACGTGGAAATGGAAGAAAGCAACCCCGGAGTGTGGAATGGTCGAACACGTTTAAGCTTCAGTTTAAGGTTAAACTGAAGCTTAAACGTGGAAATGAAGAAAGCAACCCTGGAGGAGAATTTGGTCGAACACGTTTAAGCTTCAGTTTAAGGTTAAACTGAAGCTTAAACGTGGAAATGAAGAAAGCAACCCTGGAGGAGAATTTGGTCGAACACGTTTAAGCTTCAGTTTAAGGTTAAACTGAAGCTTAAACGTGGAAATGGCTCCTGGTGCATTTCTCATTTCTGGCGTTTAACTTCCAGTTTAAGGTTAAACTGGAAGTTAAACGCCACTTTCAGCTTTCATGATTTTGGCGTTTAAGCTCCAGTTTAAGCTTAAACTGGAGCTTAAACGCCACTTCCCAGCATTATATGGCTTGGCAGTTTAAGTTCCAGTTTAAGCTTAAACTGGAACTTAAACTCCACATGTGATATTCAAGCTTCCTTTATTGATTTTGTTGCTTCCTTGCCTAGCCTCTTCTTCCCTGAAATCATCCAAACAACTGCATCAAAGTCTTGCAAAATTTCATGAGAAATCTTCCATTCATAGCATTCAAGTAATATAACTAAAAACTCATGGAATTTGCATCAAAATCATACTGTTTGGATGGTTCATTGCTTTGTTGTTCATTTAACCATTCTTGGTTACTTAAAGCTCAAGAAAATGCATAAAACAACTAAAACTAACAGAAAAATGCTAGTGAAACTAGCCTAAGATGCCTTGGCATCACAACACCAAACTTAATACTTGCTTGTCCCTAAGCAAGTCCTGAGTTATTTGAGAAGAAAGTATGAAACAGAAAGCAATTACATTGGCTATATTAGTAAGCACTTGAAGTTCATCAGAAGGGTTTTATGCAGAAAGTTGCAGCATCACTTTTTTTTTTCTTATAAGGTAAGATTATCACTTTTTCATTGCATCCATCAAACACTGCTATGGCCTCTTGTTATTCTTATGTCCTTGGCACTTTTCCCTTCTTTGTTTTTCTTTTTCTTAGAGCTCCTTTGCTCCTTGTTTGCTCAGTGTCATGTGTTGCACAAGCCTTTGGCATTTTCTTTTTCTTATCAGTGCACTACACATATCCACTATAGGCATTTTAGTTCACATTTCTTCTTGAGACATTGGTGCCCAGCACCTCTTTGTGTGACTAAATGTTTTGTATTTAGGTTGCTCTTGATAATGGACTTTTGGTTGATAATCCCGGGTTAGTTAACCCAAGTTACCAAGTGTTGAAACACTCCTCAGAACCTATTCATCCAAGCATATCCTTAATACATAAACACCACAGGCATTTGTCTCAGAAGTTCAAACCATTGGTGCCTAGCTTATTTTCTCAATTTTTTTGCTTTTTGGTTGCCCTTTTTCAGTGGCTTTTTCTTCTTCTTTTCTTTCTTTTTCATGGCCAAAGACATTTATTCATCAAGATCCATAGACAGTATTCAAACTTCTACACAAAAATGATAATTCTACACTCAATTTCCAGTGATCTGACTAAACAATCAAGCATGCATACCACCACTTAATTCTACTTGATTTGTCACTAATTGAGCCAAGTTACTTTTGTTCAAACTTTTCTTTTATTTTTGGAAACAGAACAAGCATGGCAAGCATTTGTTTAAGAAGGTGAAGTTATATCCAAACATCTAGGCATTCACTTTATTCAAAGCAGTAAACCAACACTCATACTAAAAACTTCACATTCCAGAAAGATTCAACAATTACAGTTTAAACCAGAACAAGCATGCTTTTGTTTGCCTTTTAAAGAATGGTCAAGGAACAACACCACCTTGTGAAATTTCTTGCTTTCTCTTTGTTGCCAGGAAACAATTTGATTTCTCCTTCTTCTCCTAGTTGTTGCTTCATGTTCTTTCTAAGATCCTTGTTTCCTTTCCTGCAAAGAGTGATGAAGTTGCTTGCTTCTCAAGCACTTGAGTGGTTAGCTCAACTATGTATGGGCAAGTGTCTGAGTCTTAAGTTGGGGTGTGAACACCAAACTTAGTCTCCTACTTACTCCTCTGCTCTTTGAATCCTTGAATTCTCCTTGGAATGAAGTTGCTGCTAAGGATTTTAAGCATTTCTGTGATTGCTTAGAATGGTTGTTCCTTTCATATAATTCAAAGGTTGTTGTGTTCAGTTGATCTGTATGGTGGAACACCAAACTTAGAGTCACACATTCCCCTTTGAATTATTGATCCACGAATTCATTGTTTGGTGTGAAACACCAAACTTAATTCTTTGCAATGCACAGAAACTACTTCACCTTTTTATTGAAACAAATAAAAGAAACAGCAAAGGAGTATTACCTCAGGTTGGGTTGCCTCCCAACAAGTGCTTCTTTAACGTCATTAGCTTGACGGTCAGCTTCCTCAGTTGAGGTGATATTTAACCTTGTCCTTCTCCTCTACATCTCCCAAGTAATGTTTGAGTCTTTGACCATTCACAGTGAAGGTTCGTTGTGACTTTTCTTCCATGATTTCTACTTGTCCATATTGGGAGACCTTGGTGACAAGGAATGGTCCAGACCACCTTGATTTTAGCTTCCCTGGAAATAGCTTCAGCCTAGAATTGTAGAGCAATACTTTTTGTCCCTCTTCAAATTTCCTTGGGGCTATGTTGCTGTCATGCTTCTTCTTTGCTCTTTCTTTGTAAATTTTGGCATTCTCATAAGCTTCAGCTCTGAATTCTTCCAACTCTTGAATTTGCAACATCCTTCTTTCTCCAGCAGCTTTGCTGTCCAAGTTCAAGAGTTTCAAGGCCCAGAATGCCTTGTGCTCCAACTCCAGTGGCAAATGGCAAGCTTTTCCATATACTAGTTGGTAAGGAGACATTCCAATTGGTGTTTTGAAAGCTGTCCTATATGCCCAAAGAGCATCATCTAGCTTAATCGACCAGTCCTTCCTTGAAGTTCCCACAGTCTTTTCCAGGATTCTTTTGAGTTCCCTATTAGATATTTCGGCTTGCCCACTTGTCTGTGGATGGTATGGTGTGGCTACCTTGTGTTTGACTCCATATTTTAGAAGCAATGCCTCTAATGGTTTGTTGCAGAAGTGGCTTCCTCCATCACTGATGATTGCTCTTGGAACCCCAAAACGGCAAAAAATGTGTTTTCTGAGGAAGTTCATGACTACCTTATTATCATTGGTTGGAGTTGCTATTGCTTCAACCCATTTGGAGACATAGTCTACTGCCACAAGAATGTAATTATTTGAGTATGAGGTGGGAAAGGGTCCCATGAAATCTATCCCCCATACATCAAACAATTCAAGTTCTAGAATGAATTGTTGTGGCATTTCATTTCTTCTTGGCAGGTTCCCCGCTTTCTGGCATTCATGGCAGTGCTTCACTAGTTCCTTTGCATCTTTGAAGATAGTGGGCCAATAAAAACCACACTGCAACACCTTAGCTGCTGTTCTTTCTCCTACAAAATGTCCTCCATAAGTGGAGCCATGGCAGTCCCATAAGACTTCCCTTCCTTCTTCCTCTGATATGCATCTTCTGAGTATGCCATCCGAACATTTTTTGAACAAGTATGGTTCGTCCCAGATGAAGTATTTTGCATCATTTACCAATTTCTTCCTTTGATGCTTGTTAAATTCCAACGGCAAACTCCCAGTGGCCTTGAAGTTTGCTATGTCTGCAAACCAGGGTGCTTTGTGAATTACCATGAGTTGTTCATCAGGAAAGCACTCATTTATATGTGTGCTTTGTGTGCTTCCTTCTTCACATGGTATCCTTGATAAATGGTCTGCCACCTTGTTCTCTACACCCTTCTTGTCTTTGATTTCAATGTCAAATTCCTGCAACAAAAGAACCCATCTAATAAGTCTTGGTTTGGATTCTTGTTTAGCAAGTAAGTATTTTAAAGCTGAATGATCAGTGAAGACAATGACTTTAGATCCAATGAGATAGGATCTAAATTTGTCAAATGCAAAGACTATTGCCAAGAGTTCTTTTTCAGTGGTTGTGTAATTCCTTTGGTTATCATTCAAGACTTTACTGGCATAATAAATCACATGTACCAAATTGTCTTTCTTTTGTCCTAACACTGCCCCAATAGCAAGGTCTGATGCATCACACATCAGTTCAAAAGGTAAGTTCCAATCAGGTGGGGCAATGATAGGTGCAGAGGAAAGTTTTTGCTTCAAAAGTTCATAGGCTAGCATGCAATTTTTATCAAATACAAAGGGTGTATAAGAGACAAGCAAGTTACTCAAAGGTTTGGCTATTTTAGAAAAGTCTCTAATAAACCTTCTGTAAAAGCCAGCGTGTCCCAAAAAACTCCTAACTGCCTTGACATTACTTGGTGGAGGTAGTTTTTCAATGAGTTCCACCTTAGCTCTGTCCACCTCAATGCCTCTATTAGAGATTTTGTGGCCAAGGACTATTCCTTCTGTGACCATGAAATGACACTTTTCCCAGTTTAATACTAGGTTGGTCTCTTGGCATCTCTTAAGCACCAAGGCAAGGTGGTGTAGGCAGCTAGGAAAAGAATCTCCAAACACAGAAAAATCATCCATGAAAACCTCAATAAATTTTTCAATCATGTCCGAAAAGATGGACAGCATGCATCTTTGGAAAGTGGCAGGTGCATTGCACAATCCAAAGGGCATGCGTCTATAAGCAAAAACTCCATATGGACAAACAAATGATGTTTTCTCTTGATCTCTTGGATCAACTACTATCTGATTATAGCCTGAGTATCCATCCAGAAAGCAATAGTAAGCATGTCCTGCAAGCCTTTCAAGCATCTGATCCATGAATGGGAGTGGGAAATGATCTTTTCTGGTGGCTTCATTGAGCTTCCTGTAGTCTATGCACATCCTCCACCCAGTGACAGTTCTTGTGGGTATGAGTTCGTTCCTCTCATTTGGCACCACAGTTATGCCACCTTTCTTTGGAACTACATGGATGGGACTAACCCATGGGCTATCAGAAACGGGGTAGATTACCCCTGCCTGCCATAACTTCATGACCTCCTTTTGTACCACTTCTTTCATGACGGGATTCAATCTTCTCTGAGCTTGAATGGAGGGTCTAGCATCCTCTTCTAACAAGATTTTATGCATGCATATGGATGAACTTATCCCCTTCAAATCAGCTAGGGTCCATCCAATGGCATCTTGATGAGTTTGTAGCACCTTGATCAATTCTTCTTCCTGTTCTTGGCTCAGGGCAGAGCTAATGATAACAGGATGGCTCATCACTACCCAAGTATGCATACTTGAGATTAGGGGGCAATGCTTTGAGCTCAGGTTTTGGTGCTTCCTTCTCTTCTTTCACTCTCTCTGGCATGCTTGGCATGGTTGTTTCAGCAGCCTTGATGTCACTAACTTCAATATCCTTGGTGAACTCCTCCTCTGCCACTTCCTTTGTTGTTTCCTCAAAGGTTTCTTGTACTGCAATGTCCACTACATCCACCCTCATGCATTCTTTTAGTGATTCTGATGGATAGCTCATTGCCTTGAATACGTTAAACACCAATTGCTCATCATGTAGTCTAAGAGTGAGTTCACCCTTTTGGACATCTATGATGGCTCCAGCAGTAGCCAGGAAGGGTCTTCCCAGGATTATCGAAGCTTTGGCTTCTTCCTCCATATCTAACACCACAAAATCGGCAGGAAATATAAAATCTCCCACTTTCACCAACAAATCCTCAACTATCCCATGAGGGAATTTAAAAGTTCGATCTGCCAATTAGAGGGCCATTCTTGTTGGTTTGGCTTCCTCAATCTTCATTCTTCTCATCATTGTTAGAGACATCAAATTGATACTGGCCCCTAAGTCACACAAGGCCTTCTCCACCATGACTTCTCCTATGATGTAGGGGATTTGGAAACTGCCTGGATCCTTCAATTTCTGAGGCAATTTGTGTTGAATGATGGCACTGCATTCTTCAGTCAACAACACAGTTTCCTCATTTCTCCAGCTTCTCTTCTTGGTCATTAATTCCTTTAAGAATTTTGCATAGAGTGGCATTTGCTCTATTGCCTCAGCAAACGGAATGTTGATTTGAAGCTTCTTGAAAATCTCCAAGAATCTGGAGAATTGGCCATCCTTTTCACTTTTCATCAAACGTTGAGGATATGGTGCTTTGGGTGTATAAGGCTTTGGGACCTCTTTTTCTTTTTCTTTTGTTGCAGACGGTGTAAAAGATTGTCCCTGTTCCTTGTCTCTCACATTTTCCTTTGCTTCATCCTCTGTGGTTTCCTTTGAGATCTCCTTTAGCTTCTTTCCACTTCTGAGGGTTATGGCCTTACATTCTTCCCTTGCAATAGCCTTGGCAGCATGAGAAACGCTTGGCCCAGGGGTTTGCTTAGACAAATACCCAATTTGATTTTCTAGCTTCTGGATGGCAGCTCCTTGGTTTTGCAAGTTAGAATTTACTTCTTCCTTAAAGGCTTTCAATTCGGTTATGTCTTGACCCATGGTTGCAAGCATTCCTTCTATCCTGTTTAATTGATCTTGAAATTGTTGGCTCGGATTAGGTTGGGCAGGTTGATTATTTTGGCCATGATATGGTGGTTGGGAGTAAGTGTTTTGTGTGGCTTGGTATGATCTTTGGTTGGAGTTTTGGTATGTGGAATTGTTATGTTGGTTGGGGTTGTAAGGTTTGTGGTTTTGTGATTGGGTTTGCTGGTTTCCCCACCCAAAGTTTGGGTGGTTTTTCCAGCCTGGGTTGTAAGTGGTGGAATGTGGATCATATGGTTGCCTTTGTTGATTTCCCACATAGTTGGCCTCTTCCCAATCACCTCCTTCAGTGCTTACTTCCTCTTGATCTTGTGTGTGTATGGCAGCCACTTGATTTGTTTCTAATTTCCTGGTGAGCTCTGCTAGTTGCTTGGCAAACACCTTGTTTTGGGCTAGAATTGTATCAACATGGTTCAGCTCCATGACTCCCTTAGTTTTGTGTCTCTCTGAAGCATAGTAGTACTCATTCTCAGCCACTGTCTCAATCACTTCAATGGCTTCTTCCACAGTCTTCTTCCTGTTCAATGAACCTCCTGATGAATGGTCTACAGCCTTCCTTGATTCATAAGAAAGTCCATCATAGAAAATATGCAATTGCACCCAGTCATGGAACATGTCTGGTGGGCATTTCCTTGTCAAATCCTTGAACCTCTCCCATGGCTCGTAGAGGGTTTCACCATCTTGTTGTCTAAAAGTTTGAACCTCAGATCGAAGCCTATTAACCTTTTGTGGGGGGTAGAAACGTGCCAGAAACTTGCTTTCCACCTCATCCCAGGTTGTTAGGCTCCCCTTTGGGAATGATTCCAGCCACTTAGCTGCCTTGTCCCTAAGTGAAAATGGGAACAAGAGCAGTTTATAAGCATCTTCCTGGACTCAATTGGACTTCACAGTGTCGCAAATTCTCAGGAATTTTGTGAGATGTTGGTTTGGATCTTCATTAGCACTCCCACCAAATGAATAATGATTCTCCACCAGTGATATTAGCTGTGGTTTGAGTTCAAAATTGTTGGCCTGAATGGGTGGTTTCTGAATGCTACTACCACAATTCCCAGAGGTTGGATTTATGTATGAACCAAGAACCCTCCTCTCTGGAATGGCATTGTTTCCATCAGCCCTCTCATGGTTGTGAACTTCTCTATCCATGTTGAGATCTAGAGCTTCCTCAAAATTGTCCTCAGATTCTCCTTCAGATTCTTCTTCTCCCAGTACTCTCTTCCCTCTTGCTTCCCTTCTAAGTTTATGAAGGGTCCTCTCTGGTTCGGTATATGGAGGAGTTAATGTCTCTCCTCTCCTACCTGTCATACAAGAACACAGCACAGGCAACAAACAAGTGAAATACTCTTGGTTAATGGAAGAGTATGGTTAGAGCAGTTGAGGAATTAATTCAAATAGTTAGTGAGTCAGTGAGTTAGTTGCTTGAATTTAAAGGCATAAAGAAAGAAAGCAAGTAACAGAGTGCAGAAATTAAAATTCAACAAGTAACTTGAACTGAATTAACAAAACAAGAAAAATGCTCAATCTAGTTAACTTCCAATTTGAGAATTGTCAATCGAAAACCAATCCCCGGCAACGGCGCCATAAACTTGATGCTACGATTTTAGGAAATTGCACGATCGACAAAAATTCCTTCTGGCAAGTGCACCGGTTATCGTCAAGTAAAAACTCACAATAGAGTGAGGTCGAATCCCACAAGGATTGGTTGAGTGAGCAATTCGGATTAGAAGTGTGTTCTAGTTGAGCGGAATCAAGATTTAGATGAGAATTGCGGAATCTTAAATTGCATGAATTAAAGAGCGAGAAGCTAAATTGCTGAAATTAAAAAGGGATCGGGGTGATTGCATGAATTTAATTGCAGAATGTAAAGAGAAAGTGGTAGATCAGAAATGGGGAATTCATTGGGTTTCAGGAGATATTGAGATCTCCGAATCAAAACATTTTTATCCCTTCCTCAACCAATGCATTCATTGAATTTTGCTTGGCAATCTTATATGATTGGATCCCAATCCCTTGGCTCACCAATTCTCTCTAAAAACAAACAAATTCCCAATCCCTTGGTTTAAATGTTCATAAGAAGAGATGATGCTCGATCACTGATTATACCACACAGTTTCATGAACCACAATTTGGTAGGATTACATGTCACAATATCCATCCAAACCCCAATCCAATTCACTGTGAGAAAGCTTCTCTAGCATGAATCCTCCATTCCTTTCCCAAGGTTCCGAAGGATTCCAATTATGGATAGTTTCTTTCCCAAGACAACTAACCAATGTAGTTAGATCGAGAAGCTTTCTAACAAAATTCAAGAGAAAAGATTGAAGAAGAAGATAAAAACTATTATTGATTCATTGAATTACAATAGAGCTCCCTAACCCAATGAAAGGGTTTAGTGAGTCATAGCTCTGAATTCAATTACAAAAAGTATGAAAACTAGCAAAAATGATCAAAAGTTCCTCCCTACTAACTTAAATTCTATCCTATTTATACACTTTCTAAATTGAGCTTCTGTTGTGTTTCTTGGGCTTTGAGGCCTTTCCCTGATTTCCTTTTGCTTTGGGTTTATGATCCATAATCCTGATGAGGCTGCTGATCCAATTTTGTAACATTCATTGAGCCAACTTAGTGATAATCAAGTAATGACACATGACTCAACAAATTGAAATTCCAAACTCATCAATTCTTCAGGCCCAATCCCATAAACCATGATATTCAATTGGGTTTCAATACCAGAGTACGTTTAAGTTAATGTTTGTGCTCAAATGCTAACTTAAACTGCAATATCTTTGGCCCAGAAACCTTTTCAAATAGTGGCGTTTAAGTTGCAGTTTAAGCTTCAGTTTAAGGTTAAACTGAAGCTTAAACATGGAAATGGAAGAAAGCAACCCCGGAGTGTGGAATGGTCGAACACGTTTAAGCTTCAGTTTAAGGTTAAAATGAAGCTTAAACGTGGAAATGAAGAAAGCAACCCTGGAGGAGAATTTGGTCGAACACGTTTAAGCTTCAGTTTAAGGTTAAACTGAAGCTTAAACGTGGAAATGAAGAAAGCAACCCTGGAGGAGAATTTGGTCGAACACGTTTAAGCTTCAGTTTAAGGTTAAACTGAAGCTTAAACGTGGAAATGGCTCCTGGTGCATTTCTCATTTCTGGCGTTTAACTTCCAGTTTAACCTTAAACTGGAAGTTAAACGCCACTTTCAGCTTTCATGATTTTGGCGTTTAAGCTCCAGTTTAAGCTTAAACTGGAGCTTAAACGCCACTTCCCAGCATTATATGGCTTGGCAGTTTAAGTTCCAGTTTAAGCTTAAACTGGAACTTAAACTCCACATGTGATATTCAAGCTTCCTTTATTGATTTTGTTGCTTCCTTGCCTAGCCTCTTCTTCCCTGAAATCATCCAAACAACTGCATCAAAGTCTTGCAAAATTTCATGAGAAATCTTCCATTCATAGCATTCAAGTAATATAACTAAAAACTCATGGAATTTGCATCAAAATCATACTGTTTGGATGGTTCATTGCTTTGTTGTTCATTTAACCATTCTTGGTTACTTAAAGCTCAAGAAAATGCATAAAACAACTAAAACTAACAGAAAAATGCTAGTGAAACTAGCCTAAGATGCCTTGGCATCAGCTCTGGCACCAGATCTTGAGTAACTTTGTTATGCCGAGCACTTATGAGACAGAGTTACCTGCTGCCATGATCACCCTCCTTTGGTGTGTGATGGAGGGTAAGGACCTGTACCTACCACAATTCATCCGGCACTATATGGCTAGGGTACATATCCGAGGCACCCTCCCCTTCCCTTATCTGGTTACCCAGCTAGGCCGTTAGGTTGACGTGCCTTGGAAAGACACTGATGAGAGGCTACCTGCTGTAGAGTGTAGGAAGATTATTCCTTACAGTAGGAACTTTCTGGCCTTGGGCTACAGACCTGACTTCCTTACTGCTTCCGATGAGACAGCCACACCCTCAGATGCCCCCTCTTCTTCCACTGCTGCACCTACCCTGCCCACTGCTGCTCCGGCTACTCATGAGCCTATTTACCATTTGGTGCATTGACTGTTCGCCCACTTGGACCATATAGAGCGTCGCAACAAGCGACGCTATGAGCACCTCAAGTTGATGATCTGGTCTGGCGGCGACATCCCCTCTGAGCCTGACACCCCTTTCGATACATCTGAGGCAGAGGCATTCGATCATGAGGAGCAGGGACCGACACAGGCTGAGCAGGCAGGCCCGACGCAGGCTGTGCTACATCCTGAGGTGCCACACCAGATGCAGGCCACAGATCCCGAGATTCCTATCCAGTCAGACCCTCCTCTGTAGTAGATAGAGCCTTCTACCCTCATCCAGTCTGCAGATCCTCAGACCACCACTGCGACACCAGCAACCCATCCTTTCGGAGATGACACTCATTCACACCCAGCTTGAGTGAGCATCGAGGACAATGCTATTATTTAAGTGTGGGGAGGTTGCCATCTCTGGCATATATTTATTTTGGTGAACCACTACAAACTCTCTTCTTATTTTGTTCATTTTCTGTATTTTTGCATATTTTTCTCTTTTTGCTTTTTATTGTACTTTTTGCATTATGCACTTTGAGCTATATGTATACTATCTTGGATATTTTAGCTTGAGTTTCACATTAGTTTACTAGTTATATTTTAAGTGGATTAATTAGTACAGTTTACCCTTTTTAGCATATGATAGTTGATTTGATTGAAAATAAAAAGGAAGTAAGCTAGAAATTTTAACAGAATAAAAACAATCCACACTTTGTATATATAGCATTACATGTTAGTTAGTTAACAACATTTCATCAAGGAGGAACACTGAAAGTTTAAAGCCATACAATATATATTTTACATTGAGAATAATGGGAACTCTTGATTTCTACCTGCATGACATATATAAGTGATATATGATTTTTGAGTTAGAGAACACACAGCCTGTAAGTTTTGAGCTTAATTGTATTGTTACGTTTAAACCATAATATTTTATTCCTGTGTGTTCCGCCCTTCTTATTTATTCTGGTGTTCTTTACTTTGTTTTAATCTGTATGTCCGATTATAGAACATAGATACATACCAAGAAAGTGATTGAGGCCATTGTTTGATTCTAGCTCACCATTCCCAAATTAGCCTACCTTTTCCATCACCCTTGTTAACCCCCTTGAGCCTTGTAATCCTCTTCTTCCTTATAACCACATTACTAGCCTTAAGCAGAAAAACAAAATAAAAATCCCAAGTTGAATCCTTGGTTAGCTTAAGATAAATTTTGTGTAAAATTTAAGTGTAGGGAACTTTATGGGAATATGGGATGATAGAAAAGTAGGAAATTAAATTAAACAAGTTATGTGAAAATAATTTGGGAAGCATGCTCATGTGAAGTCAAAATAAATTAATTACCATGTGTAAAAAAAAAAGCGATGCACATGGAATACAAAAAAAATATCAGAAATATGAGCATGTAATATAAAAATGGGAGAAATATGGGAAAATAGGTGCAGAAGCTTTGCTTTACAAAATATGTATATTAGGTGAGATCTTAGACTAATCAAGGATTCACTTAATTAGCTTACCTAGCCTTATACATATATCCTTACCTTTACCTTGGACCCATTACAACCTTATTCAAAGACCTCATGATTTTTGTATGCCTATATTCTATAATTGTTGATTGGATAGATGAAGAACAAAGTTATGGAAAACAAGAATAAAAAGAAGAATAGAGTGATTTAACCCAATAAAAACTGAGTGACTAGAGAGTAAACACAAAATCCAGTAAGGGTTCAATAGCTCATCACCATATATCTCTACTTCTATTATTAATTGTCTTGAAAGTTTGAAAAATATTTTATTTACCCATCTCAATTGTAAAAGTGCCTTAACATTATCTAAGGTTGGCTATGCATATATGATTCCTTGAGAATGTGAATTAATTTAACTACAAGTGAAGTTTTATATATAAGTGGATAATAACTAGATTCGCATGACTCATTTAGGTAGATGCATTTAGAATAGATTGCATTGCATGAGATTCCACTACTTTACCTTACTCTTTATCTTGGATTTAGCATGAGGACATGCTATTGTTTAAGTGTGGGGAGGTTGATAAACCCATATTTTATGATATAATTTGTGCTGAATTTAAGTGTTTTATTCAATCCTTCACCCACTTATGCATGTGATATTGCATGATTTTACCTTCCCTTCCTTATTATGAGATGTATATGAAAAACATGTTTTCTAGGCTTTAAAAGTATTAATTTTGATTATCTTTTATTGCCATTCGATGTCGTGATTCGTGTGTTGAGTAATTTCAGATCTTCTAAGGCTGGAATGACTTAAAGGATGAAAAGGAAACATGCGAAAATGGAAGGAAAGCATAAAACGGTGTTTTTGAAGAAACTGGCAGCGACGCGATCGCATGGGCGATGTGGCCGCATGCCAGCGCGAAATGGCAATGACGCGATCGCATGATTGACGCGATCGCGCGCCACAAGCAAAACGCATATGACGCGGACGCATGACTAAAGCGACCGCGTGACAAGGAAAATTCCACATGACGCGACCGCGTGACCCACGCGGACGCATGACAGAGGCCACGCACGAGAAATTACAGAAAGCGATCCCAACGATTTCTGAAGCCTTTTTTGGCCCAAATCCAAGTCCAGAAAGCATAGACCAGATGTTATGAAGTGAGGGAATGCATCCGAAAGGAAGGGGGGCTCTCCAATTAGTTACTTTTCATGATTTAGATGTAGTTTTGAGGGAGAGGTTCTCTCCTCTCTCTTAGGTTTTAGGATTAGGATTCCTCTTAAAGGATTTAGGATTTCAACTCTTCATCAGGTTCAATATTCCTTTTACTTTTTATTTCTCTTTTACTTTCAGATATTTTGATGCTTGTATTACTTATGTTGCCTGTTTGGCTTATGAATATTTTCCATGTTAGATTTGACTGCTTTGAATGAATTTTAATTGAGGTATTCCAGATATTTATTATTCTTATTTAGCTTTTTATATTATTGGCTTTAATTGATTAACTAGAAGCTCTTGAGTTATCAACTATTCAGGATTGATTGTTATGTCGGCTGATTAATTGGAATTCCACTAACTCTAGTCTTTCCTTAGAAGTTGGCTAGAACTTGGAAAATCTAACCAATTGGTTCACTTGACTTTCCCTTGCTTATGCAAAGGTCAACTAAGTGGGATTAACTTCCATTCTCATAGGAGTAACTAGGATAGGACTTCCGAATTTTCATATCTTGCCAAGAGTTTATTTTATAGTTAAAAGTTTATTTTATTTGGCGCCGTTGCCGGGGAGTTGCAACAGTGTGCTAGTTTATTGATTGGCATTTATTTAATTGCAATTTTTCTTTTTAATTTTGTTACCATGAGCTGTACGTTTCTCTCATTAAATGACGTGTTCACTTCCTAATCCAAGCTTGCCAGTATTTGACCCTGAGATTGAGAGAACTATTTCACATATAAGGCAAGCTCGGCGTCAGCGAGTCCTCTTTAAGGACGAACCTGAACCGTCATCTAAGGAAGAAACAAGCTCCCCTTCTACTGATCTAGTTGATTTACGTGCAAGCAACATGGCAGTACCTAGGAGAGTCACTATCCAGGAGGAAGGAGCCTATGATTTTACGCTCCAACCATTTTAGGCACACCACCCAGCAGTAGCTGTAGATTTCGAAATAAAGTCTTCACTACTCAACTTGATGCCCAAGTTTCATGGCTTACCTGCTCAAGAGCCTATCAAACACCTGAGGGATTTTCAGTCTGCTTGTTCTACTATCAAGCGTAATAGCACTGATGAAATCTCCATTCTGTTAAAAGCCTTCCTATTCTCTCTTGAGGGAAAGGCAAGAGAGTGGTACTACACTCAACCCGAAACAACTGTATCCAACTGGGATACACTTAGAAGAGAATTTTTGGAGAAATTCTTTCCAGCTGAGGTTGCTGATAAACTGAGGAAAGGCATGTCCATGATCATTCAGGATGAATCTGAAACTCTCTATGAATACTTGGAACGCTTCAATAATCTTCTAGAAGCATGTCTGCACCATATGATTGACAAGATAGTGTTGCTCGGTTACTTTACATAGGGCTTGAAATCTCAAGATAGAACCACATTGGAAGGTGCTAGCAATGAGTCTATGAAAAAGTATAAGACTACAGAAGAAGCATGGCAATTGATCAGCGACTTAGCCGAATCTACCAGAAATCACAGACAGAAACAAGGCCGGTCAAGAGCTGTTGCAGAGGTATCTACTAGTAAAAAGACTGCTGCTATAGCTCAGAGCTTATGTGAAATGACTAACTTGCTGAAGCAGATGCAGCTAAATCAACAACAACCACAGCAAGCTCAGCCATCTACACCACAGCACAACCAGCAGTTGGTTCCACAAAGAGTATGCGGAATTTGTGCAGATTACAGTCACTATACCGATGAGTGTCCGCAACTTCAACCGGAAGACAACACTGTAGCAGCCACTCATAACTTTCATGACCGCCCCAATCAAGGGTACAATCAAGGTGGCGGCTATAACCAAGGATGGCAGGATAACTCTAACCAAGGATGGAGAGACAATTCTAACCAAGGTTGGAGGGACAATCATAACAGAGGAGGCAGAGATAACAATGGAAATCAGAGGTGGAATAACAATAACAACTTCAGGCAGCAGAATCAGAATCAGGCCTACAGAGCACCTCATCTAAGACAGTCTCAAAATTATCAGCAAACCTCTTAGATCACTTATCCCTCTTCATCCCCTAATGATGAGTTACTACAAGCCATTGATCGGAGACAACAGGCTATGGAAAATAACTTTAATGCAACTCTGAATGGTTTGACTTCTACTTTGCAAGCCCTTGTCTCATAGGTTGGATCATTGACCAACTCTAACAACTAGTCCTCAAGCTCTGGTGGACTCCCCTCTCAACCATTACCCAACCCAAAGGGTGGTATTAATGCCATCACCCTAAGGTTTGGAACCACATTGCAAGAGAGGAATCAGAAAGAGCCAAACCCACCTGAACATGCCTCAGCTGAAGAGGTAGTGGAAATAGAAGATGTTGAAGAAGAGAAGAGCATGCAAGACATGGCTGAAGGAGAAGAGGCCAAATCACAGAAAGAAGCACCAAAAGGCGCAGACACTATAGAGGACGCCATTCCTATTCCATTTCCATAACTTGCAAGGAAGCCCAGGAAGCAGTTGGAACCTGATCCCAAAATGGTAGAAATATTCAAAAAAGTTGAGGTAACTATTTTCCTATTTTGATGTCATTCAACAGGTACCTAAATATGCAAAGTTTCTAAAAGATTTGTGCATACATAAAGCCAAAATTAATGAATTAGAAACTATTCCTTTAGGTAGTTCTATATCTGCTTTAATGGGAAATATACCTGAAAAATGTAGTGACCCAGGCCCATGCATGGTTAACTATACAATTGGAGGCATGATATTTTCTGACTGCATGTGTGATTTAGGAGCATGTGTTAGTATAATGCCTTTGTCTGTATATGATGTTTTGAGGCTCCCCCCCCCTTAAAAAGGTCGGCAGCTCATTTTGTGTTAGCAGATAAGAGTATCATTATAGTGGCTGGAGTTGTTGAAGATGTATTACTGGGTATCAAAGGTCTCACTTTCCCCATTAATTTTTACATCCTGGAGATATGATGGTGTTTTTGTGGAAAAAGAAATTTCCAAACACATAGATCTAACCGGCAAGTGTACCGGGTCGCATCAAGTAGTAATAACTCACATAGAGTGAGGTCGATCCCACAGGGATTGATGGATCAAGCAACTTTAGTGGGTGATTACTTTAGTCAAGCTAACATTGAAGTGAAATTGGATGAAATGTAGGCAACAGAAAGTAAGTTGCAAGGAATTTAAAAGATGCAGAAAGTAAAATTGGAAGTAACTTAAAGAACAAGAAAGTAAATTAGCTGAAACTTAAATTGCAAGAAATGTAAATTACATGAAAAGTAAAGGGGCTGGGGTGCTGGAAATTAAATAGAGCAATAGATCAGAACTCAAAACTCTTGTAGCAAGCTTAAATTGCAGGAAAGTAAATTGGGAGCAATGTAAACAGAGAAGCAAAATTGTAGTGAATCGGAACTTAGAGCAATTGCAGAGGAATTAGAATTGTGCAGGAAATGTAAATGAGATTTGCAGCAAGCTTAATGTAAACTGAATTGAGGAACCAAACAGAAAGTAAAATGCAGCTCAATTGCAATAGCTAAAGGAAAGTTGAAGATCTCAGGGGTTAGATGAGACTAGAGAACAAGTCTAGATCTCACTCCCTTCCTTGATCCAACAGAAAACAAGTTTGCAGAAGCAAGCAGTAAAGAGAGTTTTGATTCAAATCTCTAATTTCTTGAATTATGCAGAAAAACAACAAGAGAAGTTGCAGATGGAGAATGAAAACAGAATTCCTTCCAATCTCCACCCAAGATTCAAAACAGAAATGAAAACTAAAAGAGAGAGCTATCTACTACTACTACTCCCTAATGGAGCTAGCCCTTCTCAATGAGATGGAATTGATGCCTTTATATAGGCTTTACAAAGTGAAAATTAAAGCAAATTACAATTAAAATGAAAATCCTAATCTAATTGATCCATGTGCCTTTGAGTGATGATGTGGGCTTTGCTTGCTTTGAATTTGAGGAGAAATGGGTTTGGTTGGCCTTGATTCAATTTGGAGAGGAATTGAATTTAAATGGAATTTTCGGTTGAATTTTGGCCCATGAGTGTTTGCTCCCAAGAGGCTGCTCTGCTCTTGTGGAGAGCAGAGCAGTGAAGCTTTGTGTGGGTATCCAATTTGCATGCCAAGGCTTGGAGAGGCACCAGGGGATTGCCCTGCCCTTGTGGAGAGCGGGGCAGTGGTGTCTTGTGCGTGCCTTGCCTCCCTGCCCGTGTCAAAATGCTGCACGCCTAAGCTCATTTATGTGCGTCCAAGCATGCGTGCCATGCTCCAAGGAATGTTGCTATGCTCCCCTTGTGAGCAGCGTAATGGAGCTTCCAAGGGGAGTGCCAAGTTCGAATCCCATGGAGTGCATTGCTTGGCTTTTTCTTCTTGGCACCTAATTCACGCATAAGGCTTGGCTTCCTAGAGATCCTTGGTTAGAAACTTGGTGGAGGAAGTTGCTGCAATTTTTCCTTGAATTTTCATGAAGAGAAGCACGACAATGCTCTCCAAGAGAGCACTCTGCTCTCCTTGAGAGAGAAGACTTCCTTGGTTTCCTTGTGTCTCCCTCTTCGAGCCTTGGTGGAAGCACTTTGGTTTATTTTTGCTTATTTTTGGTCCTCAAAGATGCCTTTCACTCGTGCCTCAATTTCATGCCAAATATGGATTACTATATATCATTGGAAAGCTCTGAATGTCAGCTTTCCAACGTAACTGAAAGCACATCAATTGGACGTCTGTAGCTCAAGTTATAGCCCTTTGAAATAGGCATGGTCATGCTGTGAGCACCCAGATTTTAACTTAGCGAAAATTTGCTTCCAACCTCACTTTGTTTCATCACGATATTGCCCTGCTCTTGGCAAGGGCAGAGCAATGTGCTTGCTGGTTGCTTCCTTCTTTGATTTGGTCATGGGCCACGCTTTTAAAAGCGTGGCCTAAGGCTCCAAAGTGTGCTCCAACTTCAAAGTGTGCCCCAAAGCTCTTTTTTTCTCCTTTTTAGCTTATTTTGTGCTTCTTTGCTTCTTTTTCTTCTTATTTCCTACGATATTTATAAATTTAAAAGATCAAGGAAATATTCTAATTAAGCACAAAAGAATGCAATATTTAATCACTAATCATCAATTTCTTGTATGAAAAAGCATTGAAAAATAGGTATATGATGACTTGGCATCACAACACCAAACTTAAACCTTGTTTGTCCCCAAGCAAGAAAAGAGTCATGCAATAAAGATTGACAATCCAAGGTAAGAAGAATAGCAACTCATTGTTCATGGTTAGCTAGTTTTCTAAGCATGCTACAATCACAAAAGGGATGTAAATGATTGATGCTTCTATCTAGCTCAATTTATGAAATCTTTCTCTTCTATTTCTTCCTTGAAACAAGCTTTTGTTTTTCTTATTAGCTTCTCCTTTTGGGTGCTTTGCCCCATGAGTTGATAACAAAGCTACGACTTCTAAATGCTTTGTTTTCAAGTATTACCACTTGATACATAAGCACCACAAGCATTTAATTAGAGGACTTCATTAAGCTCATTTGTTTATTTTCTTAACTCTCTAATCATTGATGCTCAGAGCCTTGAGCTTTGAGGGAGTGCTTTTGCACTTGAGCCTAGCCTTGACTTCTAAGTGTTTTGTTTTCAAGCATTTGGCTTAATACATAAACACCACAAGCACTTAACAAATAAATTGCCATTGGTACTCAGAGCCTTCAGCTTTCTCATTCTTTCCCTTTTTCTTTTCTTGCCCTTTTTTGTTTTTTTTTTCACGGTTTTCATCATTTCAAATGATTTCACAAAATGTCCTAGATGAAAACTTCAATTAAATAAAATCTAATTCAATTGAGCAACAATTAATCATACCAGATTTCCAATACTTGTATGCACATGCTAAGTTCTTCTTTAATTCCTTGTTTGTTTATGGTCATGATGCTTTATTACTTTTGAACTCACAAAATTCAAGTTGGTAGTCATAATGCCCCAGAAACATGTTACAAATCAAGATTCGAGCTATGCTTATTCATACCACACATGCATACAGAGAATATAAAGACAATCATGCAAAATAAAGTGCTGGAAACAAATTAGAAGAAAAGGAACTCTACAACCTTGTAGTTCATCTTCATTATTGTTGTCCTTTTTCTCCAATTCTTCCCTTTCCCTTGCCAAACTTAGAGTGCTTGCTCATCCTCAAGCAACAATTAGAACAATGGCTATGGGGCTAAGATGGATCATGAATGTCTTACACAATGAAATGTTAGTAGTACATGTGTTCTAAGCAAGCAAAATGAAAGATAAAAATCAAGGCACAAAGGACAGAGACATTGTGATTGCATAGATAAGAAGGTGTGCACAATACATTGCATAAAAGATAAGTGGCACACCAAACTTAGTGTGACACTTTCACTTGGAATTAATGCAAGTATCCAGTAAAGATTGGAAACAAATTTTTATTGCATAGCAACACCAAACTTAGAATGCAATCCTATGTCCATTTTATTTGAAATAAGACTAAATGAAACTGTTGTATGTTAAATATAATCACCAAGCCAAGAATCTTGTCATGAATAAAGCTCTTTTGGTGATGTATTAACAAACACAGTTAACAAAAGAAAGCATTAAAAACAAGTAAATGAATAAAACAAAAAGGAAACTGAAATGTTAAACCAAAAGAGAAAAATAAAATTGCAGAGGCATTATGATTATGCAAACAAGTTGTGTTGCTTGAATAAATTGCATAGAAAATAAGTGGCACACCAAACTTAGAATCTTAGTGTGACACTTTCATGTAGAATTGATGCAATCATTCAAATGGATTTAAAACAAATTGTTGCAGGGCAACATCAAACTTAGAATGTAACCATATGCCACTTTATTGAATTTAAACAAAGCAAAGAAGAGAAACATTACCTACTGTTAGCATGTTGTTCTTCGTTTTCTTCCTCTTCTTCCAGTTTGTTAAGAGGAATGACCTCAAGGAGGGAGAAGTTTCAGCTATTGTCCCTTGTATTGGCCTCTCCTCAGCAAGCTTCCTTTTGTAAATGGCTTGATTGACCTTGCTTGCTGGACCAGGGACATGATTGGTGCTCTTGTTAGTTGCCTTCACTTCTTGGATGTCAAGACATGGTTGCTGTGTGATTTTTGGAGTAATTTCTTCATTAAGAGCCTCTTGAATTGGTGGTTCCATGAGCCCTTCCTCTTTGCACTTATCTGCTTCACTTGAGTGTGACTCCTCTTGAGTGTCTTTCTTACTTTCTTGCTCTTTCACTTCCTCCCTTGCACTCAACATTTGACTTAATAGCAATTTCATGGAGGAGGTTTGTTTTTCTTCCCAAGATTTCTTCATCTCCTCTTCATATTTCTCAATCACAAATTCAAGTGTTAAGGGTCTTTGGTTCAGGGAGGTTTATGGAGGTTGTGAGTTTTCATGTTCCTTTATCTCAAGTGGCTGCTGTGGATATGCAGCTTCAGGTTCAATTGCCTCCTTCTCCTCATCCTCCATTGAAATTTCAATTGATATAGGAACCTCTTATTTCTCTTCTTCACTCACAGATTGTTCCTCATCCTTAACACTTGGTGATTCTGAATGAATCCTCCTTTGCTCTACATGCCCTTCTGTCTTCTTGAGGAGGAATTCTTGTTCTGTCCAATGTTGTTTTTGTTCTTCCATAAATTATTCTTGTCTTTCCAATAATTCTCTGGACTTTTAAAGGGGATCCTCAGCTACTAGCTCAAAAGATGAAGGTTGAAAGTAATTTTGTGGTTGGTGAGATGAGTTGTATGGATCTTGGAGGGAATTTTGTGTTGAGGCATAATCAAATGATGAACACTCTTCTAAGTATGCTTTGGCAGCACAATCAAATGATAATGTCCTTAAATAATTAGAATGTGAATCATTGCATTTCCCTTCCCAGCCATTATTTGTGTACGTGCCATAATAGTATAAGTCACTTTGTGGCTCTGAGAAATATTTCATTTCACTTGATTGTTCATATTCCTTTAATTCTTGGTGATACTCCCAACCACCATTAGAATAATGGCTTGAATCATTTTATGGTGGTGAGAAATATCCCATATGATTATCTTGTTTATCTTGTGGCTTTGAAGTGTATCTCCATGGATTGGAGTGCTTAGAATCTGTAAATTCTTGGTGATATTCCCAACCACCATTAGAGATTTGTGATGGTGGGTGATATCCCAGAAAATTTGTTTGATCACAAGATGAGTTGAACTCCATTTGAATTTTGTAAAACACAACACCAATGAAAATTGAAATTACTCATATCAGAAATGAGTTTTGCTTAGTGAGGCAAAAACACAAACACCTTGGTTTTAACTTAGAACAGATAACAAAAAAGAAAAAAATGCTTGATCTAGACTTCTCACCCACTTAATCATTGTTGATCTAAATCAATTCCCGGCAACGGCGCCAAAAACTTGATGGTGTTTTTGTGGAAAAAGAAATTTCCAAACACATAGATCTAACCGGCAAGTGTATCGGGTCGCATCAAGTAGTAATAACTCACTTAGAGTGAGATCGATCCCACAGGGATTGATGGATCAAGCAACTTTAGTGGGTGATTACTTTAGTCAAGCTAACATTGAAGTGAAATTGGATGAAATGTAGGCAACAGAAAGTAAATTGCAAGGAATTTAAAAGATGCAGAAAGTAAAATTGCAAGTAACTTAAAGAACAAGAAAGTAAATTAGCTAAAACTTAAATTGCAAGAAATGTAAATTGCATGAAAAGTAAAGGGGCTGGGGTGCTGGAAATTAAATGGAGCAATAGATCAGAACTCAAAACTCTTGTAGCAAGCTTAAATTGCAGGAAAGTAAATTGGGAGCAATGTAAACAGAGAAGCAAAATTGCAGTGAATCGGAACTTAGAGCAATTGCAAAGGAATTAGAATTGTGCAGGAAATGTAAATGAGATTTGCAGCAAGCTTAATGTAAACTGAATTGAGGAACCAAACAGAAAGTAAAATGCAGCTCAATTGCAATAGCCAAAGGAAAGTTGAAGATCTCAGGGGTTGGATGAGACTAGAGAACAAGTCTAGATCTCACTCCCTTCCTTGATCCAACAGAAAACAAGTTTGCAGAAGAAAGAAGAGAAGCAAGCAGTAAAGAGAGTTTTGATTCAAATCTTTAATTTCTTGAATTATGCAGAAAAATAACAAGAGAAGTTGCAGATGGAGAATAAAAACAGAATTCCTTCCAATCTCCACCCAAGATTCAAAACAGAAATGAAAACTAAAAGAGAGAGCTATCTACTACTACTACTCCCTAATGGAGCTAGCCCTTCTCAATGAGATGGAATTGATGCCTTTATATAGGCTTTACAAAGTGAAAATTAAAACAAATTACAATTAAAATGAAAATCCTAATCTAATTGATCCATGTGCCTTTGAGTGATGATGTGGGCTTTGCTTGCTTTGAATTTGAGGAGAAATGGGTTTGGTTAGCCTTGATTCAATTTGGAGAGGAATTGAATTTAAATGGAATTTTTGGTTGAATTTTGGCCCATGAGTGTTTGCTCCCAGGAGGCTGCTCTGCTCTTTTGGAGAGCAGAGCAGTGAAGCTTTGTGTGGGTGTCCAATTTGCGTGCCAAGGCTTGGAGAGGCACCAGGGGATTGCCCTGCCCTTGTGGAGAGCGAGGCAGTGGTGTCTTGTGCGTGCCTTGCCTCCCTGCCCGTGTCAAAATGCTGCACACCTAAGCTCCTTTATGTGCGTCCAAGCATGCGTGCCATACACCAAGGAATGTTGCTCTGCTCCCCTTGTGAGCAGCGCAATGGAGCTTCCAAGTGGAGTGCCAAGTTCGAATCCCATGGAGTGCATTGCTTGGCTTTTTCTTCTTGGCACCTAATTCACGCATAAGGCTTGGCTTCCTAGAGATCCTTGGTTCGAAACTTGGTGGAGGAAGTTGCTACAATTTTTCCTTGAATTTTCATGAAGAGAAGCACGACAATGCTCTCCTAGAGAGCACTCTGCTCTCCTTGAGAGAGCAGACTTCCTTGGTTTCCTTGTGTCTCCCTTTTCGATCCTTGGTGGAAGCACTTTGGTTTATTTTTGCTTATTTTTGGTCCTCAAATATGCCTTTCACTTGTGCCTCAATTTCACGCCAAATATGAATTAATATATATCATTGGAAAGCTCTGAATGTCAGCTTTTCAACGCAACTAGAAGCACATCAATTGGACGTCTGTAGCTCAAGTTATAGCCCTTTGAAGTAGGCATGGTCATGTTGTGAGCGCCCAGATTTTAACTTAGCGAAAATTTGCTTCCAACCTCACTTTGTTTCATCACAATATTGCCCTGCTCTTGGCAAGGGCAGAGCAATGTGCGTGCTGGTTGCTTCCTTCTTTGATTTGGTCATGGGCCACGCTTTTAAAAGCGTGGCCTAAGGCTCCAAAGTGTGCTCCAACTTCAAAGTGTGCCCCAAAGCTCTTTTTTTCTTCTTTTTAGCTTATTTTGTGCTTCTTTGCTTCTTTTTCTTCTTATTTCCTACAAGATTTATAAATTTAAAAGATCAAGGAAATATTCTAATTAAGCACAAAAGAATGCAATATTTAAGCACTAATCATCAATTTATTGTATGAAAAAGCATTGAAAAATAGGTATATGATGACTTGTCATCAAGATGCCCCAAAACGACTCAGAGAAACCATCATCAATCCTACTCGGAAGACCTTTCTTGAAGACCTCGAAGTTCAAATTAGATGCTTTCGCTGGCACATTCTCTTTTGAAATAGATGGCCGAGTAGTAAGTTTCAATCTGATAGGAGTTATGAAGCACCCTTCAAAAGACCGTTCTATCTTCTAGTGTGACATCATAGATGAAACCGTAGATGAAATTCACCAGGAAGAGTTTGAAGATAAGTACATAGGACAAGGTCTAAGTGTGGGGAATTCCGAGGACAATGCAGGTACTCTACCACTACCACCAGTTCCAGATAATCCAGAGCCAGACCATGAACAGAAGTTAGAATTGAAACCCCTCCCTCCACACCTCAAATATGCTTACCTCGAGGACAAGCAGAAGTTTCCGGTTTTCATTGCATGGGACCTCACTTCTTAGCAGGAAGAACAGTTACTTAGTGTGCTGAGGAAGCACAAGAAAGCAATTGGGTGGAGTTTAGCAGACATAGTAGGCATCGACCCTTAAGTTTGTGAGCACAGGATATTTTTAGAAGAAGGAGCAAGACCTGTTCGTCAACCCCAAAGAAGACTGAACCCCACTATTTTAGAGGTTATCAAGAAGGAAGTGACCAGACTATTAGAGGCAGGTATTATCTACCCCATCTCAGACAGTGAATGGGTGAGCCCAGTACAAGTGGTGTCCAAGAAGTCTGGAGTTACTACAGTAAAGAATGAGCATGGAGAGCTCATAGCAACCAGAGTACAGAACGCCTGTAGGGTCTGCATTGATTACCGGCGTCTCAACCAAGCTACTTGTAAGGATCACTACCCTCTTCCATTCATTGATCAAATGCTGGATCGCCTGTCAGGTAAATCACATTATTGCTTTTTAGATGGTTGCACAGGCTATTTCCAGATTCATATAGCTCTTGAGGATCAGGAAAAGACTACCTTTACCTGTCCTTTTGAGACTTGTGCTTACAAGAGAATGCCATTTGGCCTGTGCAATACACCAGCTACTTTCCAAAGGCGCATGATGAGTCTTTTCTCTGATCTTATTAAGGACTGTATGGAGGTTTTTATGGATGATTTTAGCGTTTATGGTGATTCTTTTAACCTTTGCTTGGATAGTTTATCTAGAGTATTAGATAGATGTGTCAGTACAAACCTTGTATTGAATTTCGAAAAATGTCATTTTATGGTTAAATAAGGAATCGTACTGGAACATGTTGTATCTAATACTGGCATTTCTGTAGATCCAGCAAAGGTGGATGTTATTTCTAGTTTGCCTTACTCCTCTTCTGTGAGGGAAGTCCGTTCGTTCCTTGGACATGCAGGTTTTTACCGAAAATTCATTAAGGACTTTAGTAAGGTAGCACTTCCCCTATCCAGACTACTGCAGAAGGATATTGAATTCGAGTTCAGTGAGGATTGTAAACAAGCGTTTGATAAGCTAAAAACCGCCCTGACTCAAGCTCCAATTGTGAGAGGACCTGACTGGAGCCAGCCATTCGAAATCATGTACGATGCTTCCAACCATGCAGTAGGAGCAGCGCTGCCTCAACGTGAAGGTAAGGACCCTTTTGTTATTGCTTATGCATCTAAACTTTAGACGCCGCTCAGTCTAATTACACTACTACTGAGAAAGAGCTTTTTGCTATTGTTTTTGCTCTGGATAAATTCTGAGCCTATTTACTTGGTACGAAGGTAGTGGTGTACTCAGACCACGCAGCCCTAAAGTATTTATTAGCTAAAAAGGAATCCAAACCAAGGCTTATACGTTGGATACTGCTACTACAAGAATTTGATTTAGAAATAAAGGATAGGAGTGGTAACCAGAATCTAGTGCAGACCACTTGAGTCGCCTTGAACACATTAAGGATGACTGCACTCCTAGAGCTAATAATTTTCCATTTGATAACCTATAAGCAGTATCTGAGGTAATCCCTTGGTATGCACCTGTAGCTAATTATCTAGTTAGCCGCACTTTTCCTCCACACTTTACTAAGCACCAAAGAGACAAGCTGAAAAGAGAGTATAAATATTATATTTGGGATGACCCATATTTATGGAGATGTGGCGCTAACCAAATAATTAGAAGGTGTGTGCCTCAATCAGAATTTCAGTCCATATTAGAGGCCTGTCACTCATCTGAGAGTGGAGGACATTTTGGCCCTCAAAGAACAGCTAGAAAAATCTTAGACTGTAGATTCTGGTGGCCCACCCTTTTTAAAGACGCTGCTGAATTTTGTAAATCTTGTCCCCTATGCCAAATGTTTGGTAATATATCCCAGATGGATGAAATGCCTCAACAAACTATGCTTTTCTGTGAAATTTTTGATGTTTGGGGCATTGACTTCATGGGTCCATTTCCAAATTCTAATGGCCACCTCTATATACTGTTAGCTGTAGACTATGTTTCTAAATGGGTGGAAGCAATTCCCACCCATAATGATGATGATAACACTGTTGTTTCCTTTGTGAAAAACCACATTATTTGTCGCTTTTGATCACCACGAGCAATCGTGAGCGATCAAGGCACCCATTTCTGTAACAGGAGACTAACATGATTACTGAAGAAGCATGGGATCATTCATAAAGTTGCGACTGCCTACCATTTTCAGACTAATGGGCAAGCCGAGGCGTCAAACAGAGAGATAAAGCGTATTTTACAGAAGATAGTCAAACCTCATAGAAGAGACTGGAGCACCAGACTACAAGATACACTTTGGGCATACAGAACAGCATACAAGACACCTATTGGGATGAATCCTTTTCACTTAGTCTATGGAAAGGCTTGTCATCTTTTAGTTGAGGTGGAGCACAAAGCTTTTTGGGCAGTAAAGGAATGCAACATGGGATTTGAGAAAGCCGGAGCTGAAAGGAAGTTGCAACTACAAGAATTGGAGAGGCTTCGCCTAGAAGCTTATGAGAACTCAAGACTGTACAAGGAGAAAATGAAGGCTGTACATGATCAACACATCAAGAGAAAGGAGTTCCAACCTGGGGATTTGGTTCTTCTTTACAACTCTAGGCTGAGGCTCATGCCAGGCAAACTGCGATCAAGGTGGGAAGGTCCATATAGAGTTGAGAGGGCTGCGCCATACAAAGTTTTCCATCTAAGTCACCCTTCAAGCTCTGAACTCATCAAGGTTAATGGACATCGTTTGAAGCTCTACCATGGTGAGAAGGCGATGAAAAACAAGGAGTTAGATATCTTCCTCCTGGAGGATCCACTCGCAACTGAAAACTGAGCTACTGAAGCGTCCAACTTAAGGACGTTAAAGCAAAGTGCTAGCTGATAAATGAATTTTTGCCGGTATAGAAATTATCAAGTAATCAATCGTAGTATAGTCTAAACCGACGCAAAATCCATCATCAAACAAATCTACAATCTACAATCGAGAGTATTAGTCCCGAGTCGTCCTTCCTTGGAATTGCCAAAATGTGCATCTTATTGAGTAGAAAGATTTGTTAAGGTTCTTTGAAAGTTTTAGCAACGTAATAGGAAACAAGCAATCAATCATTAAAGGACTTGGCTTAGGGTTGGCAATTGAATGCATATCCTTATAGTTCTTTCAATGAAGATAACAATTAGGCCATGCCTCATTTAGTCATCCCCTAGATATAGAGGAAAGTCAAATGAAGGTAATCAACTTGAGTCACAAGTCCTAGCTTCACCTCATGGGAGTCTAGCTTTAGTGCACTCCAAGTCAATTGGCAATCCCTAATTCCAAATCAACAATTGACACAACTATTCAATTTCTTCTAATGATCCAACCCTATGCCAAGTGAAAATTTTCTACTCCATAACTAGTGTTGACATTTTATCAAACATGTGATGAGCAAGAAAGAAAGTCATAGTAAAATGAGAAGAAAAGTAGAATTAAAGGTATTGCAACACAAGGAATCAACAACAAATGTCAAAGATCAACAATGAGAATCAAAATCTCAAAGTATTCATGGAATCCCAAAATCATAGAGTTGAATCCTAGATCTAAGGGATTTTAGCAATTACAACTACAACTTGAAATTGGAGAAGGAAATCTATTACATGAACAAAGTAAAGTGAGAATTGCAATAGATCTCACCAAAGAGTGGTTGACAATTCAGAATTTTGGTGAAGAAAAACCCTAGTAAGAGCTTGAGATCTCTCTCTCCTCCTCCCAAGAGTGTAACTCACTATCCCTCAAAAATATCTAAAACTAGAAAATGAACTAAATGTCTTTGACCCTTGCTCCCCTGGTCTTCTTAAACTTTTCCCGCCAATACACTCCCCAAAAATTAGGATCTCCAACCAACTCCACGCCTGAGTCACGTGACTTCTAAAAAGATCACATTCGAACATCGGCGCGTACGCGCAAGGTACGCGCGCGCGCCATGGATGCATTTTGGAGTGTACGCGGAGGCGAGACGTACACGTGCGCGCCCAAGAGGATCATGGCTTAGCCGCTACGCAAGCCGACTCGTGGCTTGACTTTTGGCTTCGGCTTCTAGTTATTCCATCCACGCGGACACGTCAAGTGCGCACACGCGCCCATGCCGAGATTCCCAAGGCTTAATTCTCTTGCTCCCTTCCTTTGCTCCCATCTTCCTTCTCTCTTCCAGTCCACTCCTGCCCTGTATTCTGGAACCACTTAACACACGGGTCACGGCATCGAATGGCATCGAGAGAGAGGATTAGAAATGTATCTATTTTAGTGCAAAATAAGTATGTTTTCATCCATGGTGCAAAACTAGGAAAGGAATGCAAATCCTTGTATTTTTATACAGAAAGTGTGTGAAATCATTGATAAACCCTTGAAATTAGCACAAGATAAACCCTCAAAATGGGTTTGTCAACCTCCCCACACTTAGATTCTAGCATGTCCTCATGCTTGGAGAAATGCAAAAGAAACATAGAAGACCGAGGCATCACAAGAGTATGAGACTCATGAAGTATGGCCTACTTATATGGATGCAACTATGACTAACGCTATGTCCTACTTGGTCAGGAACGAATCAACCTTCTCATGACAAATGCAAGCACATGGGACACAATGGTGGTCAAGGTATGGGCATTGCCAATTTCTAAGCATCAAATGCGGTATATGCACCCTTGCATGAAGAATGCTCGTGAGAGCCGGGAATCAAGGAATTGAGCATCGAACCCTCACCGGAAGTGTTTACACTCTAACCGCTCGGTGTTTGGGGTTGTTTCACTCAATTCTCCCCTACTCATGCTTTCCAAGATTTGTTTTTCTTCTAACAATCAACAATTATTCAATACATGCATACATGTATCATGAGGTCTTTTCTTTAGGTTGTAATGGGGTTAGGGTCAAGGTAGGATCATATATGGCTGGTGGACTTAGGATTTGAATCTTTGATTAAACTTTCCCACCTAACCTATATGATGACCTATACAATTAAGTACTAATCTAACTACCCATTCCTCACTTTTCACATACTCATGCATTTTCTATTCACTTCACAACACTTATGCATTAATTTTATGCGAACTTCACTTTGGGGCATTTTGTCCCCTTTGTTGCTTTTCTTTTCTTCCACTTTTTTTTTCTTTCTTTTTTCTATACATATATATTTTTTTCTTGTCTTTTGCATTTTTATTTCTTTTCTTTTCTTTCTCTCTTTTTTCCTTTTTGCATACAAGAACATCAATGCATAAGGTTTTACACTTGATCAACACATGAGTATGTTTCCAATTCCCAATGTTTTCAATAATAATACAAAATTACCCTTTTATCCACCCAATGTCCCAAGGTCCCCACACTTGAATGATACTCACACACTCTAGCCTAAACTAATCAAAGATCCAAATTGAGGACATTTATTGTTTTCCGCTTTAAGGCTTGTAATGTGCTGAATTAAGAACAAAGTGGGTTAAGCGTAGGCTCAAATTGGCTAACAATGGAAGATAAAAGGTAAGGCCGTTTGGGTAAGTGAGCTAATGAAATGATGGCCTCAGTCATGTAAATGCATGAATGCACAAAATAATGGACATAAAGAATCGAACAAATCAAAGATTACATCATAGGAAGAGAATAATGCACACAAGAAGGAAAACAAGTGGTTATAAGATGTAACCACGCAATTAGGCTCAAAACTCACTAGCTTGTGTTCTTAACTCGAAATCCATGTTCCAAAATGTAATTCTTCATGCAATTTTCTTTTTTTGTTTTTGGCATCAAAGTATTTTAAAATTGGCAATGCCACTGTTGCCCCAAAGTATCAGTTTCCTGAGAAGAGTTTCATTGTTCCAGCCAAGTAGACTTATCATGCGAATGGTGCTAACTAAACCTAATCATGCAACCTATCCTAATTATGATGGGGTTCAAGGAGCAAGAATTTATCAAAATGGCGCCGTTGCCGGGGAATTTGCCTAGTGTGCCATGTTATTGTTTGGATTGAGTGTATGCATATGTACATAGTTACATTTCATTGTAAATTGTTCAAGGGACTAACCCCTCATCGCTACCATGAATTTCATTTCCCCTTCATTGCATGACGCGTTCACAACCGAATCCGAGCTTAGTCCCTTTTGATCCGGAAATAGAACGAACTTTGTTTCTATTCATACCCTGACCGGGGTCCTCCAACTCGGCAAATTCGTGAGAGGTCCGACCTTGTCCTAAAGCTTACACCTAAAGGTCAGACCTCGGACAAAAGAACAAGGAAGGCCCATCAAAAGGAACGCAGCCCAAGCCTAAAGGCCGAAAAGGCCTAGAAAAGGCGGTTCCACAAAGATAGAGATAAAACTCCCAAAGATAAGATAAGATAAGAATATCTTATCCAGGGAAGAACACGACCAACTACTATAAATACACTGGAGCACCCAGGTATGGCATTCATTCACATTCTACACATATCTGCTTGGACCCATGCTAACTTAAGCATCGGAGTGTCATTGCAGGTACAACCACCAACCACTCTGCATATCAAGCTCGGGTCACTAAACCCCCACCTCGGGTCTAACCAGACGACCGAGCTACACGTTTCAGGTAACCCTCGGAACATTGGCGCCGTTGCCGGGGACCTGGAAGTCATCCCACTACCATGGCGGACGACCCTCTCAACAATAACCACGCTACGTCTGAACAAGAGGACGAAGTTGACACCGGAGAACGACCGGACAGCCCTCTATCACCACGTACTCCAGGAGGAAACAAACAGAATCGCCCAAAAACATCACCCCCAAACAAAGATCCACAAATTTCCGAAAAAGAGAAGAGCTCGGAAATTCTAGAAGCAGTCCGAGCACAACAAGACCGACTAAAACGACTCGAAGAGAACATAAAAAAGCAGAAAGAAACTGAACAAGATCTGAAAAGGGAAGCTCGAAAGCGCAGAGAATTAGAAGAAAAACTGCGGAAAATAGAGGCCAACCTGAAGGACCGGACAGAACGCGGCACCACCACCGAGGGCAACCACGATCCCTTCACGCAAGAGATCATGAAGGAGAAGGTACCGCGAAACTTCAAACCACCCGATATGGACCTCTACGATGGCACCACCGATCCAAGTCATCACCTCAGCAACTTCAGAAGCAGAATGTACCTAGTCGACGCCTCCGACGCGATTCGGTGCAAAACCTTCCCCACCACTCTCACCAAGACAGCCATGAAGTGGTTCGACAACCTGCCACCAAGATCAATCACCAGCTTCGAAGACCTAACCAAAAAATTTCTAACAAGATTCTCTATTCAAAAGGACAAGACAAAACATGCCCCCAGTCTACTCGGGATCAAACAAGGTAACCAAGAAACTCTCCGAGAATACATGGAGCGATTCAACAAAGCCTGCCTGGACATACAACACTTGCCCACTGAAGCAGCCATCATGGGACTAGCAAACGGCCTAAAAGAGGGACCATTCAGCCAATCCCTATCCAAACGATACCCGACCTCCCTATACGAGGTACAGGAGCGGGCAGAAAAATATATCAACATGGAGGAAACCTCCCAGCTAAGAGACTCTTCTAGGAAGGAATCAACCTACCCATTCCGAGATCGGGATCGGGAACAGAAGAAGAAAGAAGAACCCAACTCGGACAAGCCACGGAAATACCACAACTACACCCCCCTCCGAGTCTCCCTGGTAGACGTCTACAGAGAAGTATGCCACACCGAAAAGATCCCACCGCCCCGACCGCTAAAACACAAAAAAGCAGGGAGAGATCGGTCCGAATACTGTGAATATCACAAGCTCTACGGTCATTCTACTAACGACTGCTACGACCTAAAAAATGTTATAGAAAAGCTAGCCAGAGAAGGAAAACTCGACAGATATATAGCAGAGAAAGGAGAAGAGACCAGGAAGAGAAGGCGGGGAGACAACGAAGATCGTGCCGAACAAACCCCGCGAACCCCTGAAAGACATGTTCACATGATAAATGGAGGTTTTGCAGGCGGAGGAACATCCAAATCCTCGCGAAAAAGACACCTCAAAGAAGTTTATCACGTCCGAGAAGATAGTCCCCTGCCCGAATTACCTACTATCTCATTTACCCGAGAAGATGCTCAAGGGATAATTCCCGGACACGACGATCCAATGGTAATCACCATTATCTTAGCAAACGCCAACTTACATCGCACCCTGATTGACCAGGGAAGCTCAGCAGATATCCTGTTCAAAACGGCCTTCGACAAGCTCGGACTTGAAGAAAAAGAACTAAAGGCCTATCTCACCGACCTATTTGGACTAGGAGATACTCCGATCCATCCCTTAGGATACATCTCGCTACACACTACCTTTGGAAGAGGCGAGCAATCTAAAACATTAAGCATCGACTACATTATAGTCGACGTCACTTCAGCATACAATGCCCTCATTGGGTGACCAACCCTAAACAGACTGGCAGCTATAGTCTCGACCCCACACCTCTGTATGAAGTTCCCTACCGCAAAAGGAATCGCTACCCTAAAAGGCGACCAAAAATTAGCGGTGATGCTACAACGAAAGCCTGAGCCTAAAAGGGAAAGAGGTCAACACAATAGAACTCGGACGAGTTCAATCCCGAGAAGATCTTCGGCCACAACCAGAGGGAGAAACCGAAAAAATCCAGATCGGGAACACACCTGAAAAAATAACAAACATAGGAGCAAACCTCGAAACGGGCCTAAAAGAGGAACTCATAACCCTCTTAAGGGAGAATTCCGACCTCTTCGCCTGGAAAGCCTCCGACATGCCAGGCATAAGTCCCGACCTGATGTGCCATAAGCTATCAGTTTACCCGGGATCCCGACCTATCCAACAAAGACGCCGGAAGCTCGGACCCGAGCGCATGCAAGCAATAGAAGAACAAGTACAAGCACTGCTAGATGCAGGGTTCATTAGGGAAGTAAAATACCCCCTATGGCTCGCAAACGTGGTCCTGGTAAAAAAGCCCAACGGAAAATGGAGGATGTGCGTCGATTACACGGATCTCAACAAAGCCTGCCCCAAAGACCCATATCCCCTACCAAACATCGACGCCTTAGTAGACGCAGCCTCAGGCTATAGATATCTCTCCTTCATGGACGCATACTCGGGATACAATCAAATCCCGATGTACGGACCCGACCAAGAAAAGACCTCGTTCATAACCCCAAGGGCAAACTACTGCTACGTAGTAATGCCCTTCGGGCTGAAGAACGCAGGGGCAACCTACCAGAGGCTAATGAACAAAGTATTCTCAGAGCACATCGGACTACAGCTGGAGGTGTACGTCGACGACATGCTGGTAAAGACACAAGAAGACAGAAACTTGCTGACCGACCTCACCAGTATCTTCGGCACCCTCAGAAAACACAACATGAGACTTAACCCGACAAAGTGCACCTTCGCCGCAGAAACCGGAAAGTTCTTAGGATTCATGCTGACTCAAAGGGGCATCGAAGCAAACCCGGACAAATGCCAAGCGATACTCAATATGAAGAGCCCGACGTGTGTCAAAGAAGTACAACAGCTGAATGGAAGGCTAGCCGCCCTATCAAGATTCTTGGCAGGATCAGCAATAAAATCACTACCTCTCTACTCACTCCTAAAGAAAGGGAAACCCTTCTCATGGACCCCGGAGTGCGAAAAAGCCTTTCAAGAATTCAAGGAATTCCTCGGGCAGCCACCAATACTAACCCGACCTCTAAAAGGAGAAGAACTCGTACTATACCTCTCGGTTGGAAATCGAGCAGTCGCTTCCGCGTTAATACGAGAAAATGACCGAGGACAACACCCCATATACTTTGTAAGCAAGGCACTACAAGGGGCCGAATTAAACTATCAGAAGATAGAAAAATTCGCCTACGCCCTAGTGTTCACAGCTCGGAGGCTCCGTCCCTACTTTCAAGCCCACACCATCAAAGTCCGGACAAACCAACCAATAAGACACATCCTCCAAAAAACAGACCTGGCAGGACGAATACTGCAATGGGCGGTGGAATTGTCCGAGTTCGACCTCCACTATGAAACCCGGACTGCCATAAAATCCCAGTATCTAGCCGACTTCATCGCAGAATATACTGAGACCCCTGGAACCCCACTCTCGTGGAACCTGTATGTCGACGGATCCTCAAACAAAACTGGAAGCGGAGCCGGGGTTATACTCGAAAGCGACCAAGGAACGCGGATAGAACTATCCCTAAAATTCGAGTTCCAGGCTTCGAACAACCAAGCCGAATACGAGGCCCTACTAGCAGGTCTAAAACTAGCCAAAGAGGTCGGAGCCCAGAAAATCACGATCTTCAGCGACTCCCAAATCGTCACATCACAAGTAAATGGAAGCTACCAAGCCAAAGACCCCACTATGAAAAAATACCTGGACCAAACACAGGCACAACTACGCCACTTTTCAGAGATACAGATTCA